>NW_028324311.1:12373546-12673546 GCF_058129835.1 Hydra viridissima | reverse complement strand
ATACTTTAAATAAAGTACATTGTACTGATTTCTTTGAACAAAGCTTCCAAGTTACCAAAAAACTCTAAAAACTAGTTTGTACCCATAATATATCATAACTTTCCTTTCTTGACCTTTAAAGCGGTAAATTTATGAATAACCATTGTAATATATTGTCTTTTATTAAGTCACTTTTTATTGATATTATTGCAAGATCGGAAAGTATCAACTTTTCAATAGAAGATCGCAAATAGTTCTCAATAACTAAACTCCTTACTTACAAAGCCACAGCCATTTTATCTTATTTCCATATTTTGGTGTGACTCCCCTAAATTCTTGTCACCCGGTGTGTTCTCCGCGCCTCCCAACCCACTAGTGACCACTGTATGACTAAAAAAGGGTTAGCATTAAATTATTTGGCGGTTTTTGGAGAAACTAACAAGAAATACCAATTCGTTTGAAATAATTTTCTAAATAATATATAATAAAATAATATTCTAGCTTTTCCTTTGTTGTTTGAAAACAGAAGATTCTGTCAATTTTTCCTTAAATCTTATTACAAAATAAAAGAAAGTGCTTGTGAATTAATTCGGAGTTTAAAGAGAATTTAAGTAAATTGAGCGAAACGATAAAGCGTATTCGATTGCTCAGCATCACTAAATAGGATCCAATCACTTATTTTAAACTAGATTTTGCTAAACGCTTTGTACAATTTAATTACAGGATTATAACGGAAGCATCTCAATTGCTTGTGGCAAACAAATATTTGCTTGCAAAAATAAATTTGAACCTGAGTTTTAAAAATACCTAAGACACCTGACCAAGCAATAAAAGCCTTTTTACAAACCTTTAATTCAAATTTATGGTTGCAAACAAAGTCACTTTAAACTTACAATTGAAGGCATGTTTAAAATAAGCTTTTATGCAAACTCTGTCGTGCCTTACTGCATTCCGCAAACTGATGCACGTCCGTTCAAATTTAATGCACGTTAATACCGTTCCGCAATGAGTAAAAATGTGTTAATCTGAAGCCCTGTACGCATACTTCCGCAATTTCACTATTATTTTTGGGTAAATTTATACTACATTACGCTTTCTCTTGTAAAAATGTAGAAATAAAAACTCTTTATTGCAGCTCTGGGTAAATTTGCGTAAAAGTAAAAATGCATGTTAGGCATGTTGCGTGTTACGCATTTTTACCTTTTTTACCGCAATTTTTTTACTGTTGGTGCGGAACGCCAGTGCTTGATCGATTCGCTTAAACGCAAAATCATTAACAAATAAAATTATCAACAAATATATCTTTAAATTGCCAATTAAAAATAATATTCACGAGGAAAAAATTAATTTTACCTTGTTTCAGAGCAAAAACCACTAAAAGTAACCAAAATACCGGTTTCCCCATAATGGCTGATATAATTGAGAAAATACAGGTATGAGATATGTATACTTATTGCCTCAGATACTTATATACCGATTGCCTCAGATGATACTTATATATTGTCGTCTCTTAATCTCTTTTCTAATGTAAAACAATTAGAATTCAGATTTTTATGTATTTTTATCTTCTATCAACGCTGATTCAGCGCTGAATCAGCGTAAGTAAAAGTTTCGATTTGGTATGTTAAAATTCATTCCAGCTCAATTAAAATAGAAGCATTAATTCGACCTAAGCTTTATTTAGCAATAATACTTTTTTTTCTAACCAATTCATAACACCATAAAAAGAAGACACTGTGGTATGAATGCGAAATTAAACGTTTCGTTTAACAAAATGCATCTTTAATTTTTACTTTTTAAATGTTTTATTTACTTGGTCATTTGTTCTATTCATGTCATTTTTTATTGCATTTTTTTAGAACTCAACAAAAAAACTTTTATGAGAATTCTTATTGATAACTCGATACCGCATTTTAACGTTTCACTACCTAATTTTTCGTTTGCCGTATCAGTTTCGGTTTTGTTTAGATTAAAACAAATAGTTTCAATTTTCCCAAAATCCAGCCTAATTTTTTTTTGCGTTAAAAACCTTTATTCGTTAATTTTCTCTTTTTAATGCGATATTTAAATATCAAAAATCTCTTCTTTAAAAAAGTGTCAAGTTACTATTCCGATAAAGGAATGTAACTCTCTTTTCGATTTGTAGATAACCGCAAACCAATTACCTAAGTTGTCTTTTCTGATGGGTTTAGTGAGCTCCATATCCGAAATAAATAAATACGGTCAAACAAAAAAACCCAACCAGCTAAACAACTTACGGTTTACATTAACTGACGATTAGTTCGGGATTTTTTCTTATTCATCGTGTACCTAAATACTTTCCAAAATAAACAAGTTTGATTTAAAGCTCTGAAACCAAATGTCCAGTGCTTCTTTGATAACCGCCTCCATCTTTTGGTCTAATTTTACAAGGAGGAACATTGTGCGTTTCTAAATAACCATCTTCCTGAAAATGGGCTTTTCGATATAATTTTCGATATAATTTTAGTTTAATAATAATTTTTACGATATAGTATAAGATTACAAATTTTTTGCATACGGAGAGGATTCCTCAGAGTTCTGCTATTCGCGGCTTCGATCACTGAAACTTTGACTACTGAAAGATCACAACAGAAACTCTTTTTGCTCAGACAGATGGTCCCTTAATTGAAGATTTATTCCAAACTAAACAATTTAAAATTACTATAATTCAAATGAAATAAAATTTCTAGAATTTAGTATTTTAATATACTGATTTTGATTAAATACACTTACATAGAAATTAAAATTAAATTTAAAAAACTGTTTATTTTCTGAAATCATAAACTTGTATTACTAAAGAACAGAAAAAAAAAAAAAAATATTTTAAGAAATATGTACATGAGATTATATTTAGAAATATCTTTCTCTTTCAACAAAGACCAATTAATTTTATCGTTTTTTTAAAAATTATTGAAGTTTTTTTTCAAAATTGCCTTTAAACTCAAATGTTGTAATTGGAACAGCTGAAATGCAATCTTACTACCGCTGTGACAGAAACGCATCCTCTTTTTTAAATATATATCAGCAGTTGCTTAATTTCTCTGAAATCTATGATGGTTTTACTTTTTGTTTGGACGGATATTGTTCCTGTAAGATGAGTATTCTGCAAAATACATTGCAGTAGTTAAGATTTGATTTTTTACTTATCCGGAACTTTATGTTAATTTTCATTTAGCAAAATAAATTTAAATGATCGTGAGATATTAAGAGGTCTTTTGAAAAATGTTAAGAAGCTTTGATTTTTTTAGAGGATATTAAGAGGCCTTCATTTAAAACAAAAGTTTGGTGGTTTAAGATTTTTAAGAATTTTCTTATACTTTTTAAAATCTAAAAAAAAAAATGTATTCATTCAATGGAGCTAATACTGGATTAGCTTCTAAGTTGTATACAATTTTGTCCTATATTACTAAGCCAACAGCAATTTTATCTTTAGTAGGGAGCTTAGGCAATTTTTATAGTCGATGTAAATCTTTTTTATTCAAAATGCATTGGATTCCTTAATATATTTTGTTTTCAAAATGGTTTCAACCACTTCTGTAGCTTATTTAGTTCCAAAGATATTCGTGTTTTAATATTTTCAATTCATATACATTTTATGAAATATTTTCTTAAAGTTTCTCGTTAAACTTTTGGCACCGAAAAAAAAAACTTTATCTTTTTTTTTCTTGCGTAAAAAGTTGCGTTAACAATAAAATATCTAAAGACGGGGGAAATTTATAAAATTTCCACTTAGAAAACAAAAAACCCACCCTATTCGACTGCCAAAAACAAACAAAAAAACTGATTGACATAATAAATAAATAGTTGCAGAATCTATTTTTATGTGGGGACGAAAGAACTAGCTTAATTTACTTGTATATAAACAAAACTGAAACATTTAAAGTTAAATAACTTTATCAATTCTAAAGCAAAACGATGTCCCCAAAAATATTATTGTAGTGCAACCTTTTCTAAAAAAAATAACATCTATATATACATATATACTATTTATTTTCATGGGTGGGTTTTCATTCTTCGACACCTACATAAAATCATTTGTTGCGTTTTTTGGACGAAGTTTTTCAAAAACGTTCGATATATTTTTTTTCCGCGATAAAATGTCACGTGACAAAACTCCCTATCTTTAGAACTTAAATTTGTGCTGAAGTAATTTTGTAATGCTGATTACAAGCATCCAGTCAAGTGTTCATATTTCAAAATGCAAGGATGGATATTTACACTATTTTCATTTTTGATGACGTGTGAAAAATATTGCAAAAATATCGTTCATCACAGAAAAACTTTTTGGAGTTTTCTCCTTTTAATAAAAGTTTTTAGTTTTTAATTTTTTTTTTTTTAATTTCAATTTTTCGTTAAAAAAAAAACGTGTTTTCTCCTTTTAATAAAAAAATTTCGAAAAAAAATCGAAAAGACCTGGGTTTTTAGCAATATCAGGCATGCTTGGGTTCAATTCAAAATTTGTCTCATCAAATTGTAGTAAGAATCTGGATAATCGAGGACATGAAACAAGCAATTCTTTTCTAAAAATTTGTGAAAATACTCAAAAAATCTCTTGATTCTGATGACAGCAGCCATTGTTGCTGCCCTTCTCATAGGTGCAGTGGTACAAAGAACAGTTCTAGGATTCCTTTTAAGGAATGCTTTTACCCTATAATTGATAAAAGTACAGAAATTTATAATAAATGCACAGAGTTGCTTAAAATTTTTTTATATTAACAATTCTGTGATTATTTCGTCACAAAAATGACAAAGACAGTCAGTAGAAAGGTTGGAAAGTACCGGAATTTGCGACAAAACCCCGTTTATGACTCAATCTCCATAACAAAACGTAAAAATTCGTGCCAAATGTCGCCAAATTCGAGGGTTTCACCGACTTTTCTTAGAACCTTTGGTCATTTTTTATTGTATCCGATCAGGCTGAGTAGAAATTATTGTTGGAAGAATAAATAAGAATAGATAACAGTGGTTCTGAAATTTTGAAAGGAGGTATTTCGTATGCCTTCCTTATACTTTCATCTATTCTCTTTTATGAGTGAAAGTGTTGGAGTATTAAAAATATCTCATTCCGGTGTTCGGTGAATTCCGGTGTTCGGTGACTTGAATGAGCAGGACTGAAGTTTTCTAATCTCAGGATCCCGTCAAAATCTCAATATACCGTCAATGTAAGTTAATTGAACACCACGCGGGAACATCCACATATTTACTATTTCGTAAAATTTCGCATTAAGATTTTGTCATGCACTGGTACTAACCTATTACTGATAACGATATTTTGTCGCTTGTGTATTACAAGCGAAAAATTATCACTACCTGTCTCGATATCGAGTCGTTAAAAAATGTTTAATATTAAAAACTACTGAAGTCTTCGAACACAAAATTCCATTTTTCTCAAAAGTAGAAAAAGTGGGCATCTGTGGGTCTTCGATTCGCGAGGTAAGAATTATTTCGTTCTATCTCCAATTTTAAACGTTGAGGGAAAGCTTTTGATTTTTTTCTAATAGTAAAAATTTATTAAATTTTAAGCTATAAATTTAAAAGAAATAATAACTTATGCTTTAAATAATTACTTTAAACAAATTGCTTAGAAAAAAATTTAAAAAATAGCGTATTTTAACAGTAATCATTACTTAGAAAATTTGTAACTCATTTACTCCCAACTTTTAAAATGGGAGAGCGAACAAAATAATTCTAACCTCGCGAATTGTTAAAAATCATTCTGGCGAGCAACGATAAACACTAGTGGAATCCAGAATGTTTGGATTTTATTAAGCAAAAAACAAAAAATAGAAATTCTTAAAGTATCCTCATCTTAAAAAAGCATGAAATGGATATTGAGAGTGTTCCATCGTTTCATTTTGTTTTGCGTAATGGATCAATTTTATCAGCAATAAGAATCACGGTATGAATTTTAGATTCAGCAAGATTTTTTCATTGTTATGAATTTTTTTCTAATATCTTTTAAAAAAACTTACTGCAAAAAAAGTTTTTCGCTTAAGTGGAACTTTCATGACAAACGTTTTATGTCAGTAAATTAATCGTTATCCGGTAATTGTAGTGAAAAACTTAACTAGTCTAATATTATAAAAACCCAATGATATATTATATATACTAGATGTCTAACTTGCGGGATTTTATTGGACGAAAAGTGAAGCCGCTTTTTTTGTTTACAAATTGAATCCGCCATTTGTAATAAGGGCAAAAACTATATCCGACGTGCGAAATTATTTTAAACTAAATTACATTTTGCCAGATCAAATGTTTTATATTTGAATATTAAGACGAGCATTAAAATGAAGATTTTTTTTTTAAGTGAATTAACATGAAACCTGGCAAAACGTCAAAGAATTAAAGCAAATTTTATTAGTATTTGGCAAGTAATGCAGCGCCAAAGTATTCAAAACACTGGTATCAATGCGGGGATTGAAAAGAAAGCTTTGAGGTAGAATACTATAGAATTTCGTAGAATGTCAAATGCTACTATTAGTATATATTCTTTTTTAGTAATGAAACCAACTTTCGTGTAGCTTTTCTTGTGAAAACTTTCAAGAAAATTCGAAAATAATCCTTTTCTATGAGGAGATTTCATTACAAGATCAATGTTTAAGAAGAAATTGTCGAAACTCTTCGTTGTTCATGGCAACAGCAGGACCTTTATCTTTGATAGTAGCATCGTTGCCTTTTAGTTCTTGTAAAGTAGATGGATTATTCGATACCTCACTGGAAGAGCTTTTTTGTAACGATCGAGGTACCATACTAATCTGCGTTTTAGATCGGCCTCGTCTAAATTTAAATGAATGTAAAGAAAACGAGTAAATCAGACTAAGTTAAGCTTTTGTTTATGGGTCTGGTATCTAAGTATGAGGTCTAGGTATCAGGTTCTATTAAAACGAATAAAAAAACGCAACTTACACTCCAGGTTCTTTACTAGGAACTTTAAATTTATCCTCATGAGCGACGTTTATCTTACGAGCAGGAGGGTTGGACAAAGCAACATTTATAGGTCGATCATGTAACGGTATCTGATCTAACTTGACAATCGCTGATTGGGCATCAATCTTAAAAAAATACCTCGTATGATAAACAAACTATTTAAATATTTTTGATTTCTGTATTGTACAATATAAATGTTATATAGAATAATATTTAAGCTAAAAGAAAATATTAAAAGTACAAGATGAAGTATTTTTTTTTTTTTTTTTTTTTTATTGCTACACCACACTAGATATCATAGTTGTATCAAAAAATGATAATAGCAGATTCTCCAATTACAAAAGAAAGAAAATGATAATGGCAGTGCCTCCAATTATAAAGTTAATTAGCATCTACTACGTCTAATTATATTTTATAGACATCAATATTTTTATAAGCATTTTTTTAATACCTCACAGACACATATTTTTTAAAAGAGAAGTCAATGATTATGCATAGATAGAAACTCACCTCTGATTCGTATTCAACGTAAGCATACCCTTTTGATTTACCAGACCGATTAGTGACGAGCCGAACTTGTTTTAATTTCCCTATCTTGAAAAACAGTGGGAAATTTATACAATAAGCCACCCTTACATACACCCATTCATAAATTTACTCATTTACACACAAACCCTTTCATGCACCCATTAATACATTTATCCATTCATACACAAACACAAGCACAGCTTAAATTACAGTTTTTTACTTTTGCAAAATGTTCTGTAACTTCTTCTGCAGTCATTTCGAATGGCAGATTTGACACATACAGAGTATGCTTATCAAGTTGAGTGGGAAACTAAATAGAAAAAAATACATTTTAGTAAACATATATAGATAAACAAATACGTTAAAGCCAAGTGATCATTTAGAAAGTGAAAAACCTTAAACTTAGTTGGATTATGCTGTTTATCAACACATTTTGAAACAAACATTGGTCGACCAAGTATCGACTCGCGATCAAGTAACAATGAAGAATCAACGGACGATTTAGATTTAAATTGCAAATAAGCATATCCTTTTGACTTGCCAGCACGATTTTTCACAACACGAATGGTCTCGATTTCGCCAAACTGGAATAGAAAGGAAAAAGATCGTCATCTTTTAATCGACTCAACAAATCAATATTCGAGTTTGATTACTTACTTTTTCAAATTTCTCTTTGATATGATTTTCGTCAACCGAGAACAAAAGATTACTGATAAATATACTGGCATCATTGTCCACTTTTCTGTTAAAAAAAAAAAAAAAAAAGTTTAAATGCATTTTGAGGACTATTTTACATAACAACTTTTACATGAGAGGTTTTAATTGGGTAAATTTTTACCTAACTTGCTCCCCATTGTTGAGAACCACTTGATCTTTATCATTCACATTTAATGGTGATGGCAAAGAGGAGGAGCGCTCAATATCTGTAAACTCAGTTTTAGCAAATGCAGCTTGAGTTTGTACAGTCACACAAGTAAAATCATCTTTATTAGTTTTTACTTCATCTATCGATTCCATTTTCATTTCTTCTAGTAATAAAAGTTTTTTTTTTATAGAGAAATACACTCTTAGTAAAAATCATTTTTCTAATGTTGCATAAGAACATTATTTACCTTTTTTTCTTTTTAGAGGGGATTCGATTTCCATGGATTCGTCGTTACTTCTCTTTAGATAACTTTTTTCTTTTTTAACTTTCTTTTTTTTATTTGGCTGGAAAAAAAACTTTTGATTGTTTAACCTGTAAATTGCATAAAGTATAACTCAAAAAATATCTTTTGTTTACCTTTTGTTGATCTTTTTTGACTGACTTTTCAGGCTGAGGATTGAAAACTTCCTAAAAGATTTATATATATATATATATATATATATATATATATATATATATATATATATATATATATATATATATATATATATATATATATATATATATACACAGGTACACACACACATACAAAAACACATAAACAAACACAAGTAAGTTGCACACATTCTGTTTGTGTTTTTGCTATCACTAAAATATCAAACTGCTTCTAGATGCATTAAATAATGGAGAAATGTATAAAGGTTAGCTCAGAGAAACTGTTGATTCTGTAAAAAGTAAGGTGTGTTTGAACAATTTAAAAAGTGACCAAAAAAAAAACCTTGTATTAGTCATACATATAATTTTGAAATTTATTAAAACTACTAATCATGCATCACTATAAAATTTGCCCAAATTTAATCATAATATTTGAATCAATTAAAACAAGATTTGAGTTCATCTAGTGTCTAGTGAACTATGGTTCTTGGTGAATTGCTGAATTCAAACTCCTCTTCGTAGTATAAAAGATTTGTTATTATGAAGTAAGAATGCTGTAATTCCACATAATATACAACCATAATATTTAATAAAAACATAATATATGTTTTTATGCAATTTTTAATTAGTTAGTATTAGGTTAAGATACCTTCTCTCTTTTTTCTTTAATTTTTATCAGTTGTGCATCAACTTTCTGTTGCGCATCATCAAGTTCTGCAAGTGAACCTGAGAAATAAATTTGGATAGATTGTAAACAAAACTTATCATTATATTGGAACCTTGTAACAAAAAAAAAAAAAAAAATTTTTAACAAACCATGTTGGCGCTCAAACGTAATAAATGCTTCTAGTATTTGTTCAGGCTGATCAAAACTAATTTGTATGATTCGTTGGAAAACTCGTCGAATCGTGGGAACATCAGCAAACAACCTTAAAAAATAAAGTACAGAATATAACAAGACAAAAAATAGAAAAATTAAAATTAACTTATTTTCTTACAAAACATTTTATGTTAGTCACAATAAACAATCTCACATAAGATAATGTATGTATTCAAGCCACATATTGATATCTTTTGAATGTTTCTTCATAACAGTATCCCAGAGCTCTTGACCACGTTTTGCATTATTTAAATATTTTGCCTAATTAAGAGAAAAAACTGAATACAATGTTTTTATAGTAAAAAAAAAAAAGCAATTAAAAAAAAATTAACCAAATATTTACCTCAATGAAAGCCCACTCTCTTAATAAAATGCAATTTTTATCGCCTTCTAGTCCAAAATCTATAAATATTTAATATTGAATTAAAATATAACTAAAATATAACTAAAATATAACTAAAATATAACTAAAACATAACAATAAGAGAACAGTTATTAGCTTAAAATCTCAGGGAGTACTTACACTGATTCATATAGGTTATTGCTCCTTCAAAAGATTTCCGAAGATCCTCAACTTTTTCATTATCTACATAAAGAAACCAAATTAAAATACTTTATAATAAAAATGCTTCAAAGAGTTAAGTGTATTCAGGTAGAGTAAAAAATCTTAACTTCTTAAGGTGACTAATGCTTTAAGTAACTAATTTGTATGAACAGTAGGTATATTTACTTGGTTAAGTCATCCTATTATTTGGCCAATTACAACTATAATCAAAAAAAAGCTTTCATGTTACAAATAAATCGAACTTATTCAAAGGATTGAAAAAGGTTTTAAATTATTATTGCTAATAAAAGCTAAATAAACTTTAAATGGAATTACTTTTTAATTAATTTGCAGAAACTAATTAGCAGATATTAAGCATTTTCTCATAATAAAACTCAAAGTTTAAAAAAAATTTGGCAAATTTTAAAAAAGTTTTCAATAGTTTTTTATGTGTCACAGCACTTTTCTGTCTATAACCTCTTTTAAACAACAGCTTTTTTAAACATCTTGTTATAAAATTTTACAAATGATTCACGTATGTTTTGAGATGGAGTCTTGTCGATTGCAAAAGAGCAGGAATTGTAGTTAGAAGTGTTGAATTAAACTGATGCTTGATTGAATTTACTTTATCTTTTAATGACTCAAAACTCTTTGATCAGAAGATATTTTAACAAAACTTGTATTTTACTACTGCTGTGAGTGCTTGCTATCATGAAAACACAAACATCCCTAATTTACAAATGCCACTGCAGCAACAGCTTTTAAATAATAGCTTGTACACCGCAACAAGATGATGATCACAAAATCTTAATCAAATCTTTTTGTCTTACCTTTTAGTATAAATACATACAAACTACTTTTTTTCTTTGTTTTTCTTCAATCAAAGTAATAGTTTGATAGAAATCAATCCAGAAGTACCATCTGATGGTGATCAAAGAATAATACTGAGTAAGAATAATACTAAGTATTTTTTAAGATGTAACAGTTTTACATTTACATTGTTGATATATCACTATTTTAAGTTTACAAACTATTTATGTTAAAAGATAAGACAATATGATTAAATTAAGATTTCTCATAAGTAATTGTATAAATTATAAATAGCAGATCTAAATTTTAGATATTACTTCAAAATTATTTTGCACTCAGAATGTTACTGAAAACAATTCCATAAGAGAAAATGAATTTTAGTCAAAGACTTCTATTTATATGAAAGCTAAAATTTTAATCCAAATTTTTGCAAAAGAAAATCTAAAATTTAAAAACTATATATATAAATATACATATAAAGTATAATGAACTAAACCATTGCACTTTAAATTCCTACCAAATGATGAATCAACAGCCCTTCTCCTATGATAGTCACAATCTGCTAACCATATTTGTAGATAAGATGGGGCTCCAGAAAAACCACCTTTTAATGATTGGTTAAATACATCTAAAAAAATAAATATAGCTTCACACCTACAAAACAAAGCATTCATTTTTATTGATAGCAGAGAAGTAAACTACATATTGACTTAACTATTAACTAAATATCTGTTTTGAACTTCATAAATAACTATGAAGGTTACCTTTAATTTCTGAGTAATCTTTGTTACTTCTTTCCTAAATGTTAAAAGCAACAACTAAACAAACAAAAACTTCATAAAACAGAAAAATGAATTCTGAACTTCTTCTAATTTAAATCAGTTCCAGAAGAATGATTGAATAAAGAATGCAGAAGCTCCTTTGCACTAGAAGTTGAGAACCTAGTCAACCCACCTCAAGTGAGGTCAGTTCTGTTTTGGTTTTAGACAATGAGTATATGAAAAACAATATCCTGTAGTTGGACTTTTAGAACTATTTTGTTGATAAAACTGAGGTGAGTTTCTTTGATGAAAATGACAAGATTTTTCTGAAATTCATTGATTAAAAGCCTAACGAATGGTATTCCAAAAGATCTGAAAGAATATCAAATAAGAAAGAGGAACATTTTTTATTTTGAGGAATTATTTTAGTTATTTGATAAATAAAAGTTTGTATCAAAATCAATTTCACAGAAATGTTGCAAAGTTTTTACCAAACTTACTAATACAAAAATATAGTCTTTAGAATTATTAGATCAAGCCTGTCATTGTGGCCAATTAAAGCCACAATGACAGGCTTGATCTGCATCTAAAAAGAGTGATAATCTAAAGGTTGGTTAATAATTAACCTGATATCATGCTGTTTGGAGAAACAACTTAGAGCTTAATACTGAATTAGCTAATATCAAATATTATATAAATATCAAATACTATGTAAATATATCAAATATTATATAGAAATATCAAATATTATATAGAAATAATATTATATAAAAATATCAGGATTGATAAGAACATTTATTTTTAGAACAATTTCTCCGTGAAATTGTAAATATTTACATATTTATTTACGTAATTAAAAATTTTTAGGCCACAATTTTTTAACAGTTAAAAAAAATTATTGATTACATACCAGAGCATTTAAGTATTTAACCCACAATGGGCTAACCCATGGGCAGTTTCTTACAGATCTCACATGAGCAGCTAATGCTATGTCTGGAATCTTCAATTTATAATCCTGGAATACAGATAATGTAAAATGTTTTATTGCAACTTAAAAGCTGTGACATTAAAGTGCTTCATATAATGAAAAAAATAAATAAAACCTACATAACTAAACCTATAAATATTAAAAACACTAAAAAAATACTAAAAACACTAAAAAATCATAGAGGAAAAAATATCCTTTAACACTAAAACTTTTTAAATACCTTAAAAAAATATACAAATAAAAAAAATTTAAAAACAAGAAAAAAATGTTCACACTTTTCAGACTAAAAAGATTTAATTAAGCCGTATTTACAATGATTAAAAAAGCTAGAAGGCTTTTGTCTTTATTTTTCATATCATTTTTTATAAAGAACTGGTTTTAATTGGTTAACTGTTTTTGATACAATTTTTTAAATACAATTAACAGAAAAAAAGATAAGAAGCTAATTTAAAGAAAGGCTGAAAAAAAACCTCTCAAGATTACAACCACAAATCTAAAAATTTAAATTCATACTAATAGATATTACTTTGGCATGTGAAATTTTTTGAATTAGTGCCTGAATATGATGATAGCACATAATTATAGAAATAGCACAAGTTTCATTAAGAAGAATTAATACTAACAAAAATTACCAAATAGTTCAAGTATTTAATCCACAGTTCATGTTGAAGACAGTGATCTTTAATTGCTCTTTCAAAAATAGATTGTATTCGTGCTGGGTCTCCATCTTTCATTTCATAATTTATATAATTTAAATATTCATTCAAACTAGGTAAATTAGTTGATGGAAAAGAAGAATCAACCGATGATGTCTAAAAATATATATTGCTTATACAAGAAAAACAAGAGCATATACTAAGTTGGCTAATATATTTTCAGGAAATCAACTAAGATATTTTGCCAAATCAACTAAGTACAGTGAATGAATGAGGATTTTCTAGACCAGCTGCAGCAAATCTCTGCAGGCTAATAATACATTTTCTTGCAATTTATTGAGAGAAAGAAATTATCATCAGCAATTGTATAATGCAATTTTTGCAGCTGCATTCAGTACTACTTGGAAAATTTTTTTTTTGGATGGAACAGTTTTTAATAGATTACCCTGAGCAGATCTGCTCTATTGTAACGTCATTCATCTCTGATAGTCAGTTTCTTTAATCGTATTTTCCTTTATTGAAATTTGTAAACTAATCAAATGGTGTACTTTTACCATTACTGCATTTTAAAAAACTTGATTGAGACACCATTGCAATTCATCAGCATTTAAATTAGAATTGAAGGTTAATTACATAAGAGCATCATTTATTTTATCAAACTTAAAGTGAAAAGTTTTAATGAGTTGTAATAAAGCCTCCCTTAACCTCATTTAATGTTAACATTTGTAAAAGAATGTTTCATAATGCTCCAGACTATAATTTTATAGAACTTTAGGCAAAGTTTCAAAATTTTTTTAGCCAATCCAAATCAACAGAAACAAAAATATGTTCTGGAGTTATAGTTTTAAATCAATTTCCTCAAAACTTACAAGTTTTTCTTCATACTCCATACATAGAGAGAGTTTTTGTAGAGCTCTGTCATAACTGCGATGAACTTCACTTGGTATAGCTTCTGTTAACCAATCTTCAAAGATTTTAAATGTTTCTGACATTCCTTAATAAGGAGAAAAAAATAATAATAAAATTACATCTTAACAGTTTTAACTAATAGCGTATGTTCAAAACCAGATTTAAAAAATGTTTTATTTATATTTAACTTTTATTTTATTTTTTCTATTTATATTTTACTTAAATAATAAGAAAACATTTTTTAATAAGTTAATAGAAAAAATCTTTAAACATGTGTAGCATTAAAAAATATCTTTGGTCATTTTGTTTTCAGACAAATTTTTTTTTTTTCTTTTTTTTTTTATTAACAAAAATTTCTTTCAATTTATTAAGTAACAAGGGCACCGGCAGGATTTTTTTCAAGGGGGGGGGGGGGGGGGGCAAAATAAAATTCATAAGTGATATTTCAAAAACTACATAACTGCATCAATTAATCAAGTCATTTTATTAGACCAGTGACAACAGAAAATTAAAGAAAATGTAAAAATAAAAACACAAGAGTTAAATCATTGTTTTTCAGTAAATAGAAATTGTAGTCGTCTGCGTTCACTGCCAAACTTATTTACAATTTGTTCCAAAAATTCAGATTTTCTGGAGCGTATTTTTTCACGATGCATGCTCAGCATGCAAAGCCCAGACAAACGCTCATAATGCTAATAATGCTTAATACCAAATAATGCTTAATTATATAATATAATGATTCGTTAAAAAACATTGATTTATCAAATACAAATTAGACATATTCCAAAAAACAAAACAAAAATTAAAATGCAGCAGGTTAATTTAAGTTAATCAAATTAAATATATATAATTGTACTAATCAACATTTGGCTTGCAAAAAACACAAGGTAATAGTATTATTAAAATGAATATAACACAATAAATAGGAAAAAAAATAATAAAAATACAATACAAACAAGAAACATTTTGCCAACAAACAAAAAAAACAACAGCATAAAAAAGTAAATGAAACTGACACATTAAAAAATAATTTAAAAAATTTGATCACTGCATCCAATTCTTTCTTCATCTGTTCAAAGTTTATTTGTTTGAGTAAGAACTTTGTTATTGTAATTCGATTTCTTTTTTTTTATTATTATTTCCTTTATTTTCCTTTTTTTTCTTCTTCTCTTCTTTTTGTTTTCTATACTTCTCCTTTATCTATTGTTTTTTTCTATTTATTCCTTTTTTATTTTTCTATGATCTATTTCTATCATATTTTTTTTAAACGTTCATTCAAACATCTTTTTTTAAAAATATAAATTATGCCTTGATAAAAAAAGCTTCCGCCATAGTGGAAGTCATTGCATTTTATAGTAATATTTCATTTAAACTGTTTTCATTTACATTACGGTGAGAAAACTATAAATGAAATAAATTGATAAGATATCGAAATGAACAATTAAAAGAAATTTTGTGAATATCAAAATTTGTTATTTTGCTTTTCCAGGGGGGGGGGCAACTGCCCCACCTTGCCCTTGCCTACCGGCGCCCATGTTAAATAAGTTTTATTTTCTTTAAGGTTATATTGAAAATTTGAACACAAATAAGAAAAAAAACATATATGCAATATTATTTGAATTACCCATAAGAGGAACAGATAACTGGCGTTTAAATAGGGATGATATTTTTTCAATCTGCATGTCACTAAAACAAAGATCAATCATTTTCTCATTTTAAAAATCTAATAAACCAATATTTTTTTTAAGTTTTTCTCTCCTTTTTTTTTTTTTCTTTATCTTTTCTAATTAAACCACATAATTTTTCTATAAATAACCACAAAATAAAATAATAATAAAAAAAATTATTAAAAAGTTAATGAAACTTTTCATACACTTTTGCATCCATTCCAATTGTATCACCTGATTCATGAAGTTGCTAAACAAATAACTTAAGCTATACTGTTAATTAAATGATTTGTAATAATATAGTAAGTATTTTATAAAGCCTCTCTTGAGATCTTTGCACATGCAAGAACAAAATTTAATAACTACTTGATATGAATCCAGAATAGCCATTTCAAATTCCCGATACCCATCCCATATTGAAGAGCCCTATAAAATATTATTGCAACACATTTAAACTTTTCTGATTATTTCTGGAAAAGAAAAATACAAAAAAGCAACAAAAAGATCCACCTCAACAACATGCAAACCAACTGCTGTTATAGCTCGCTCAAATACAATTCTTGCACGTTCAATATCTGCTGGAGATTCAATGTTGTTCATTACAAACTGGCAATATTCATGCCAAACCTTTACAGCTATATAAAAGTTAAGATTATCTGAATGTGGAAACTCGTATAAAAGCTATTAATGATAAAAAGGAACTTGGAGAAATTTTTTAAAAAAGGAAGAATTTTTAAACACAAAAAAATAATAAAGTTTTTTACAAGTATAATCTTTGACAGCTAAATCAAACTTTTCTAAGAGGTACTCCTTCTGTTCTTGCAACATTGCCAGAGGCAACTCATCATGGAACCAGTCCAGCCACATAGCTTTATAATGATAAATTAATACTAACTATGTTAATACAAGTTAAATGCATATGCAAATTAAAAAAAAAAAAAAAATTTTATTAACTTTATTGTAAAAGTGAACAAATATTCCATATGAACACCACAAATCTTTGATGCTTTGAACTTTTTTTTCCTTGATAGTTATATTAAATAGTTGATAAACTAATTTAGTTTAACAATGTTA
This sequence comes from Hydra viridissima, assembly GCF_058129835.1. NCBI lineage: Eukaryota > Metazoa > Cnidaria > Hydrozoa > Anthoathecata > Hydridae > Hydra > Hydra viridissima. The sequence continues at coordinate 12,656,499 of NW_028324311.1, read as the reverse complement.
TATTTCTTATATATTTCTTATATGAAATTATTTGTTGCATTTTAGGTCATGTAAAATATTTTAAATTAAGAAAAATAATTCAATTCAATTTAAAGGCAAAAATGTAAAAATGCTTTTTTTGATATTAACATCTTTTTTGATGTTTTTTTAATTTGCTTTAAATGCCATATTTTCATTGTTTCAAATGTTATGTATGTTTACTTTATATAATATATTGTTTCCAGTAAAGTACTGTGACACAATCTCAACTGTGGATTATTAAACATTTTAACATTAGATTAAATCTATTTTTAAATTTCTAAATTATAAATATTTAAAAATTTCTAAGAGAAAAAACTAGACTTGCACTAATTACCTTCAGTCAGTGGATAAACATTTGCCATATTCTCTCTTGCTGTTCGCAACTGATCAAGATCACCAGATTGACGCAAAGCTGTAATAAGCTCCACATGTTTATCATATTGAAAAGGATTTACTTCAGCCTTAACCAAAAATAAAGAAAAAACACTTTAGTGTCAAAATGTTAAATCTTTAAAAGCAATAAAGTAGAGTAAGGCATTGTTCAGCTTTACTTAGAAAAATATTGCTAAGTTGTTCTGGGGAAAATATTAATACAGAGGTGCGTATTTTTTTGTTTGTTTGCATATTTTTGATTCTATAGCATTTTTTATTTTTGACCATATTAAACTCAACTATTCCAAAGTTTCACATATTAGCTGTATAATTTGAATAGCAGGAATATCTCCATAATTTATATATATTAATTTACTTATATAATTTATCTATGTTAACTAAAGAATAAATTAGCTAGACCTCTAAAATTAGCTTCTGTATTTTTGCATTTACTCCATCTTCTTCTAAATCAGAAGAACTGCTTTCCTCATCGCTATCCACGTGTGGATCATTAAGCGCCATTTCTCATTTCTCAGAGAACGTTAAATGACAACGATTTTTAAAGTTACCTTAAAGAATTTTTGTAATACATTTATTTAAACGCTTTTCAAGAAGGGAACATGGTTTAACAACAGCATCCAACAAATTGAACTGTATTCAAATTAGGCATTTGGACAGTAAATCAAAGAGAAATTTTGTCAATATGTTAGGTTAGTAGACTGTTTTTCAGAATTTCATTTAAGTAATTAGTTGGCTCGCGTTAGCAAGCCGAAGAAAAATTGGTTAAACACTCATTGTGTTGGCCTTCTCCACGGAAATCTTTAGTAAAAGGCGAAAGATTTGTGCGTGTATGAAGAAAGCCCAGAGTAAATAGTAAGTGTAGAACAGGAGAATTTGATACTACTATTACTAAGTTACTTGTGGTGCGTATTACAAAACTTTTTTTTTTAATAAACAAATTGGTGGAAACTCTACCCCTGTAATAGCTCAAAAAAAAGAAACTTAGGTTAAAATTATGATTTTCATAGATTTAATATAATAAAAATATTAAATCTATGAAAATCATAATTTTAGTATAAATATATTAAGATAGATGATTAGTTTTTCATCTTAACTTAATATATTTATACTCTCTTAGATAATTGTTCCTTAAAGAAATATTTAATTCCAGTTTCTTGTGACGTTAATATAATTTTCGGTATACCGGTTTTTCATGGGATTCATTAGCAATACACTCTTTTTATTTTTTTTATTTACTATTAACCTTAAGACCTTCAACAGCGAAAGAACCTTCCTTTTCAGTAACCAACTCCCGCTATCGTCTGTACAGTACATTATTCAAATGCATGGATGTTTCGTATCGATATGTAAATGAAAAAGATTTTAGCTCAATTTTAAGGACCTTTTTTTAACATATACAAAGCTTACCGTTTTCTTTAATGCGATATTTTCAGTACTTTTAGAGCCGAGCTTCTTCATTTGTAGTTTTATGAAACTGGCAGCTTTTGCTACGCTGTGATTGTGCTCATTATTCTGGGGAAAGCGAGTAAGAAACTCAAGCTTTCCGGGAATGTCGCTTAGAGATAAGTTTTCATAATGCTCGTTAGATTTTAGGCAAATACATTTTTCAAGTTTTATCTTTGCAAGATGAGCACGTAAGTTTTGAGCTATCAAGGCACGATTTCGTTTTGTATCAGTCTCTAAGGGATATTCGGGGAAAAAATAAAGTTTGCGTACAGCAAACAAAACTGGACAGTCCAGTTTTTTTGAAGGCCCTTTATTGCGCGACTTGATTTGAAAACGAGTAGCCTGGTTAAGAATTTCTTTTTTGAGTTCATATTGTTGCTTCTTGTTGGTATTATAATCTTTACCTAAGAAATTTTACAACGGAGTTAAACAAAAATATAAACTTAAATAAAAGTAAACAACAAAAAACAAAATATTTAAGTACCTTGATGACACTGAAAGACTTGTTTCCCAACTGTTATATAAGGAATTCCCATGAATGGAATTGGAAGAAAGTCTTTTGCGGCGCAAAATTCCCAACGAATCATTGGTAAATCTGATGAATTCTTTTCGTTTCGTAGTATGTCATGTAAACAAACTACAAAATATTTTAGTGACAAAGATAATGTTTTTAGGAAAATACAAAAATGCTTCGGTAAGATAATATTTTGAGGAAAATTATTTTAAAAGAAGTAACTTAAATAGTAAATAGTTAAAAAAGCCATCTGATTTATAATTAAAATGAAAAAAAAGAGTTTTATATCAAAGAAACATGATAGGTTTTGAAAGTTGTACAAATTTCCCATTAAAAAATTAGAATAGGTTTCCAGGATAAAAATACCTGGTGCAGTAAATTGTTTTGATTGGTTTCTCAAGATAAATTTTGTAATTGTTTGAGTTTCATATTCTGCAAGGGCTCGTTTAAAATCCATATATGAACTAAATTTCAATATGTGCTGTTGTTCATCACTGAAGCGTATATGTGGTTGGTTTCCATTGTCGGATATAAAAATGACATGTTGACTGTCAGTTACATTAACTGTTTGCTGCTGTTCATCAACTTCGATAATTTCATCACTTAAACATCTCTCTGTAACTCCAAGAGAACCATTCAACTTGATAACCTCAAAAATTTTTCGTGTATCTAAATATGTGCATTGATAAAACTAAAATTTACATATAAATTTTATAATTATATACTTTATAATTATAATTTACATAATATAATTTATATAATTTTATAATTATATTCTTATAAACTTCAAATAAAAAATAATGGTTTAGGTTAGTGGTCAGCAAACTGCATCTTGCAAATTATATGCAGCTATTTGGATATTATAAAAATGATTAGAATGTAAAACTTTAAATTTAAATTCTACAAATTTAAAAAAATCTAATAGTAAAAAACTTTATTCTTGTCATTCTTGGAGTATTCAAAGAGCTCTTTATTATTAAAAGTAGGTAAAATGAATAAATACATATAACAGAGTAAAAAATGGATAAAGACAGTGTCCGATGGCAGTGCTGCTTAGTTTTGCAATGAAGTAAACAGAAAAACTTTTAGAAAAACTTTATTTAACTTTATCACTTAAATAAATTAAATTTTATGTATACAACACTGCAACAAGAAAAAAAAGGTTCATAGTTTGATTAGATGTTAAATCAACAGAGAAAAAGAAATTAAAAAATATAAAAATCAAGATTAAAGGAAATGCTTAGCATGTATACCATGCATGAAACTCACTAGTGGTTTAAGTAGAATTTTCAGATTACTCAATAAGATGTGCTTTGAAGATTTTTAAGAGTTTTTTTTTTACATTCCATTGAGTAGGACAAAATTATTAGTAAAATATTATTATTAGTGCTAAATCAGTTTTGTTATTCAGTAGAATTGCTACTTGGCTGATTAGATTTTTTAAATAATGTAAAATTAGAGCTAAAAATATAAGAATCAAAAAACTAATTGTAATTTATAAAAACACTGCAATCAAATTTTCAAAATATGGATGTTTTATAACAAATATGTGTGTTTGAATGTGCTATGATAGATGTGTGCGAGCATGTATTTGTGCTGGGTCATTGTTATCTTTTAAATTATGCCAATATTGACAAGAATGTGCTGTTACACTAAATACTGAAACAAACCCTTAGATAGAAAATAACCATATTATAGGCAAGATGTTAAAATGACAGCTACACACAAGCTATTTAAGCAAATTAGTAATAGTACTCTTTTAGATCTTTTATGGCACTTTTATGAAAATTTGGATGTTTCTGAATGACTCTGTTCATTTGTTTAGTACAAGAGAATGAATATATATTTTTTCAACTAAGATTTAACATTTTTAGAAAATAAAATATTATTTCATATTGACAGTACCTGCATTTTCAATGCTGTTAATTTGGTTATTAAAATCATGATTTTCATAATTTGTATTGTTAGTCACAACTTTTGCCATCTTTAGTAGTTGTTCTTCAACAATTTTTGTCATATTCATTTTGGAAAAAACTTTATATCAACACCAGCACTTATATAAATTTTTAAACAATATTTGTGATATCACCCTATTAAGTAATCAAAATAAAATAAACAATACTTCAATTAAATGATTAATTCAGCATTAAAAATGTAGAAAGAGACATACATTAGAAAACATAGTAAAATCAGAATTAAGACGTAATACAAAAATAATATCAGTTTAGAGGTGTTTATCTTCTAAATACTTAAAATTGAACTCTCGATACATCCAGAATTTAGATTATTAGATTATTAGATAATAAAGCAACTTATAAAATGTCTAAGTGCAACTTTATAACATGATGGGAAGGCTATTGGTGTGCTTATTTTTTTGTTATGATTTTAATTTTTAAGATTTTTAACTTATTTAAACTACTGAGTTGTTTATTGAGTTACTTAATACTTAACAGCAAGCATGTATATAAACAAGAAGTTTAAGCTTTTCTCGCAAACAAAAGTGAAAGTATTTTAAAATTTGAATTCGAAGAATTGCTCCTGATAATTCCAGAACGATTGCACCCATCTTAAAAAAATTAAATTTATGAAGTCAAATGGTTATGGCATATAAGTAACCTTACCCAGCCTTCTATTCTTTGCGGGATTGGGGAGGCCAGAATGAGAAAAATGGGAAGGAAACGTGTATTTATATATAACACTAATCTGCGTTTGAAAAGTTTAGTATATATTTTTATGCAATTTTTAGATGCTTGATTAGAAAATGGTAATTTCCTTTTAAAAAAGAGATTCGGTTTTTCTGCTAAAATGTTTTATTTATTTATTTATTTTTTAAAAAAATTGCTAAATAAAGTGGTGAGATTTTGTAATTATCTAAATCTTAATGAGATAAAATTTGAATTGGCAATAAAGTTTTAAATTTGGGTAATTAAATCAAAAATTTTTAAATATCTAATCACTTAACCTTTTTAAATCAGTTTTATCAAACAGGTCTATTAATTATTGAAATAACTATACTTTGGTACATCTGTATTTTTATGTGCAAAAAAAATTGACCACAGCATCACTACAATAACAAAAAGTATAGCTTAATTATGTCGTTGTAATATTACTGGAAAGCTTGAACACTAGCGCAAGGCTAATTTTATGGAAATATTTCTGTTTTTACACTTCCGACAATAAATGTATAATTACATTGTCGTAAATTAAAAAGTTTCGGCAACATTTAACTTTAGCGTCGTAAATCTCGAAAGAAAGAAAACAAATGTTTTGCGGTGGAAAAGTTTTTTTTAAAAAATTGTCTGTTTAGTTTAGTTAATACGTTACTTAAATAATTATTTGTTGTTAAAATAGTAGATTCATAAAAATGAAAACTCCGTTGTTTATATTTTAGTTTGTTACTGCAATCGTTTAATTACTTGTTACTATTATTTATGATAATTTATTTGAAATAATTTTCGTTTTTAAAAAAAGGAATAAATTATGTTCAAAATAAAATTTTACCAGATAAAAAACCCAGAAAACGAGTGCTATAACACAAATTTATTTCCACTAACTCTTTGCGAATGTAAAAATCATTCTAAACTTGTGGAATATCAGCATAAAATGTCAAATTTTATGCTGATATTCCACAAGTTTAGAATGACCAACCGTCAAAGTTTAGAATGACCAACCGTCAAACTTTATTCAAATACCAAGTAAAATCCTTTATTCTATTATGGTTCGAAGTGTTTCTCGACGTCTGTCAGAAACTTTTACAAGGCAGTAGCATCCCGAATGTTGCTAAGTAACTAATCTCGACATCCTGTGGATCACCATTCTCATCTTAGCCTCCAAGTTTTTTTGCGATTTCTTCTAAATCTTACTCACAAATTGTCTCATGAAGTTCACCTATAACACCTTTTCTAGAGAGGCGAAGCTGTCGGGTGGTTTGTACCTGTGTAAAATCAAAGCATTATATCTACAACAGCAAAATTCCCAGCAAGCACACAACGTTGAAACAACGTTAAAATAACGTTGATTGACGTTGATCAACGTTATTTCAACGTTGTGTGCTTGCTGGGTTAGAGATTTCAGAAGTAGATGACTTCTTTCAAAAAATGAAAAATGGCACATAGCTTGATTAAAATTGTTTGCATTACAACGCAACTTCTATCCATCTTAGTTTGGACTACATTAGTTCAATGAGGATGGTATGTTGCATATTTGAACATATAACTAGGGTTAGGACTATTATAATTGTAATTGTAAAAATTAAATACAATTACATATTACAATACAATGATATTGTTTTGTAATATTACAGAAACAATAACAAAATTTTACTTTGGTATTGTATTGCTGTGATAAAAAACAATTACAATAAGTATTGTATTGTTTTTTTTCTAACAATACAATAAAGTTCGAGAACTATTGTATTGTTTTGTTTTAATGAATTACAATTACAATAATTATTGTATTGTTTTGATGAAAACAATTACAATAACTAATGTAGTGTATTACTTTACATTACAGTAGAAAAGCTAACGTATCTTAACGTATTTATATTCATCTCTGACGAACTTACTATTATTTTTGCTTTTTTTTATTTACGGATTTGAAACAAATTGCAAATTTTATTTTTTACATATTTTGATCAGAAGAAATTTACGTTAAAATCATTTTTGTAACTTGGACATGCCGATCCTATAATTATGCGTGGTTGTGGTGACAAATTACCATGAGTGTGCCATATATAGCACATTTATGATGATTAGAGCATGACAGTTAACTGTTAAACGGTTAATTTTTAGGTTAATCATGTTAAAGGTTAAGGTTAACCTTTAAAAATTATAAGGTTAATTTTAAGGGTTAAGGTTAACCTTTAAAAATTTAAGGTTAATTTTAAGGGTTAAGGTTAACCTTTAAAAAGTTAAGGTTAATTTTAAAGGTTAAGGTTAACCTTTAAAATTTTAAGGTTAATTTTAAAGGTTAAGGTTAACCTTTTAAATTTTAAGGTTAATTTTTACAGTTAACCTTAACCTTTAAAATTTTAAGGTTAATTTTTACAGTTAACCTTAACCCTTAAATTTTAAGGTTAATTTTAAAGGTTAACCTTAACCTTAAAAGTTTAAGATTAATTTTAACAGTTAACCTTAACCCTTAAATTTATTTATATTGTCACGGATTAATGCCCTTTTCTCAAAATATCTTCTTAGTTCCTAAGAATTTTAGGTTTAAAATTTTTATGCTCTTTATATAAATGTAAAAGGTTATTAATTACACTTAAAAGTTCATAACATGTAAAAGTGTAAAGGATATTGGTTACATAGTAATTAGAGCATAATCTTATGGATAGTGCTCTAACTGCTAGGCATAAGCCCCATCGCCAAGCTTTTGTAAAGCTATTCGTCAAGGCTATCCTTTGTGATGGAGGTTTTTTTTTTTTTTTTTTTTTTGTTTTTATAACATGTTTTATTTTATTGGATATCTTATCTTATTCATTCTCATTCTCTTCAAATCCAGGCCATGTGATATTTTTCATTTCTTTCATGTTCTCTTTCATGAAAACAAGCATTTCAATGTTGTCAATGCTAAGGCAAGTTCTTCGTTCTGTCAATATATTTCCAGCTGTTGAAAACACTCTTTCTGATGTAGAAGATGATGCTGGGATGCACAGCATCTTCCTGGCTAGTCTGGTTAGATATGGAAATTTATTTTGCTGGTTATTCCAATATTGAAGGATATTTGAATCTTTGTGTACACAGCCTTCTTCAACATATAACGTTACTTCATTTTGTGCCTCCTTAAAAGAGTCATCTTTAGAATTTTGTCTTTTTTGCTGTTTCCCATAAAGTTTTTTATTTGCCTGTTCCCAAACATCTTCCTGTTCATCTTCTTCAGACTCCAGTAGTGTTGGTGAAGAGATTTCATTACTAGTAGGACTTTCTGAACCATCTCGCTTTTTCATATCAATTATGGCTTGGACAGCAGTTACCTTAATCAATTCATACTTCTCAGGATCTGCAAAATTGATAACAGAGCCCTTATAACGAGGATCAAGAAAATGACACATTACATATTCTGGTGTTTCAATACCAGAATTTGGAAATCGGGCATCTAATCCTTCAACAAGCTTCTCTGAAATCTCACTGACACAAGTAAGAGTACTGTGGTTACCAAAGAATACTAACTTTCTCCTAACATTGACTAGTTGCATAAGCACCAAGTTCATAGTTGGTTCTTTGTCAGAACTAAGAGCTCTAGACATTTTTTCAAGAGGTTCAAGACAGTTCAAAACACCCTTCCTGATAAGAATTTCATCCAGGCTTGGCAAGAAACCTTCAATGACTGTAGATGTTTCAGCCATTTTAGCAATGCAACCTTCAAGATAAATAATTGACTGCAACATCTTCAGATCTGAATTCCATCTTGTTGAAACATTCTGTACCAGTTTAGTTCGTGACTGCTTAAAATCAAGAGCTATTTTCCTCAAGATACTGGAATTTTTGGGAGAATGATTGAAGTGGCCAACCAATTTAGATAGTTTAGAAGAAAGTTCTTTCCAGGCAGGAACAGCTTTTAAAGCATCAGTGACAATCAAATGAATCTGATGATCAGCACACCACAGTTGTCATTTGTCGATGGTAATTGGCTAGCTTTGCTGAGGCGCATAGCTTTCAAAAAATTAGTACCTCCATCTGTTGTTGCCCCATGTGTGGGTTTTCTGTTCCAATTTCAATCCTTTGATCAATGAGTCAAGTTTTTCCAAGATTTTTTCACCCGTGTGTTTTTCTCCGAAATAATCAAGTTTGACAAGAAGACGTTTAAGCTCAAACCGGTTATTGATAAAATGAAGAGTTAAAGGTTGGAATGAAAGATTATTATACTGAGTAGTCCAGATGTCTGTTGTAAAAGCAGCACCATCAAGATAGGGCCTTTCATCATTCACAATTTTTGAGATGTGGTCCTGAACAAATTGATATAGTTTTGGAATTCTTAAACGGGACAAGGAAGTTGATGAAATAGGGTTATATTTTCCCTTTGTTGTCAGTGACAATATTGTACGAAATCCTTCACTATCAACTATCTTAAATGACAACTGTTCCCTTATGATCCACTTAGTTATTTCTGTAACTATTTGCACATTTTCAGGATGGTCTTTGGGCCATTGACTTACAACACGAGCTGTTCTTGGTGTTTTTGGAGTTTTCTGAGTATTTGTTGATCGATGAGGTAATATTGATGATCCAGGAGTCATTACTAAACGAGCACGTTTACGACAATGAATGAAGTCTTCATCATTATCACTTTCACTATCATTGTGTCTCTTCGCTCCATTGGAATTTAACACTGCTTGAGAATCAGTTCTTTGCTCGAATTCAATTAAACTTTGAGGATGTCTCTTAAGATGATTCCTTATACCTGATGTTGAGCCATTCTTTGAAACAAGGATCGCGCCACACTCATTACACTTAGCATGAGAATCATCAGTTTTTGTAAAAAAGTCCCAAATCATTGATTTTTTTGGCATGATGATTGATGATGATGAAACTGAAAGTAATAAAAGAAATTAATAACTAGAAAGCAATTAAATAATATTTGCAAGTAAAAAAGATTATCTGTTTGACGGGAGGGGGGAGGAGTGGGGGGGGGCGGACTAGGTTGTAAATTCCCTATTTGCAGTTTCGTGAAACTGTTGACACAGTTTAAAAATTTTATATTCTGTATAAAAATATTTCAGCGCTATATTTTTAAAAATTCATAAAACTGTTACATGTTAACAAATAGCTATTGCAAATAATCAAGAATATTATAAGTAACCAAAATACTTTTGGATCTCTGAAATATATGGTATATTTTCTAAATCAATCATTTCGGTTCTTTAGTTGCTGTTTTAAAAAAACATATTTATTAGTTAATGAAAAATTGTTATCGAAATGTTTCTCTTCTATATTTATTTGATGATTCTTAATTAGTAATTTTTTGCTAGGGTCACATAAAAAAATGAAAATACAAAATTTCCAAAATGCCAAAAAGAAAGATTTTCGTACTCGCAAATAATATTTTAATTTATTGATAAAAAACATGGCGATCATTTGGAAAGAAATTCAGTGCTTAGTTGAAAAAGATGTTTTAGAAATTACTGTTTTAAGGTGACGCACTTAAATATACCCTCAAACATAATGTGATTATAAATAAAAAATTAAATAAATAAATAAATTTCTTACTTGATCAATTTGAATTTGAAGTTTGTTGAAGTTGAATATATATATATATATGTAGAACTTTTCAACACAATTAGTAAACAAGCACTGATTGTAAAAGTGAAAAGAGAAAAACTCTCTCTTACAGATAATTAAATTAAATTAAATTCATTTAACTTCTCTCTTCTAGATAGATGCCAAATTAAAAAAAAAAAAAGGGGGGGGGGTTAAACACCACCTCTGCATGAGACTTTGTCGTCTTTAAACTGCAACACTGTTTCTAGTTTATACACTTTAAAAAAAATTCATATTGGGTTAACCGTACAAAAAGTTATTTTGTATGGTTAACCGAATACTTCGGTTAATTTTCTAAGGTTAATTTTAAAGGTTAAGGTTAACCTCTAAAACTTTAAGGTTAATTTTAAGGGTTAAGGTTAACCTTTAAAAATTCAAGGTTAATTTTAAGGGTTAAGGTTAACCTTTAAAATTATAAGGTTATTTTTAAGGGTTAAGGTTAACCTTTAAAAACTTAAGGTTAATTTTAAGTGTTAAGGTTAACCTTTAAAATTTTAAGGTTAATTTTAAAGGTTAATTTTAAGGGTTATTGTTATTGTATTACAAAGACGAATTACAATACAATATTTGTTATTGTAGTGGGTCATTACAATACACTTTTTTTTCAGATATTGTTATTGTTTTATAAAGATTAATTGCAATACAATATTTATTGTTATTGTATTACAGAATTACAATAGTTGTAAATCACAAGTTTTGTTATTGTTTCTAAATTAAGTTAATATAATAACAATAATTATTGTTACTGTTATTGTTTTCATTACAATTACAATAGTCCTAATCCTACATAAACATTGTTTGCCACAAATCGTTGCCTAGCTACATATTGCAAAGTAGAGAAATCATCATTGAATTTTGAGGTATTGTAGTGTTTTTAGCCTTCCAGTGACTGTTTTGCAGACTACCCACTCCTTTCCTGGGAAGACCCAGTAGCACGTCGACCCTGAGTTTGCCTCCCCTTTGAAGAGCGGGCGAGGCAAAAAAAAGTAAGTTATCAGCTTAATACAAGCACACCGGCCAAGGCCAGATACACTTGATCTTAGCCATTAGACCGAGAAGCAATTGAACTTTGAAAGCAAGGATAACAAAGTATTATTCTTAAAAAGAATATCTGCGGCAGGTAAAAACTTATTCACAGTTACGATAATTGCTATTGATCTAACGGCCATTTTTCAAAGTGAAATATAATAAATTGCGTAAAATTAAAAGCACGAGAACCGAAGTACTGATATCAGGGGCGGATCTAGCTTTTTTTTTGAGGGGTGCTGAGCAAGTATGTACTGCGAAGATATGTTCATTACCCCCCCCCCCCCGCACGCTTTGCGAAGGGGGGGGGGGGGGTCATAAAAAAAGGTTTTTATAAAGTACGGGGGAGAGAGTCACCCAAAAGTGTACAAGTTTGTTTAAGAGGTGTTCAAGGCAACGAATACGTACGTAGTTTGACTATATTTTTCACCAACTTTTTAAATTTTCAATCCCTCTGGGTCTTTTACCTGTCTGCCCATCTTTTTATACCCTTTAAACTGCCCGTATTTTGATTAAATAATCAGAAAAGAAAGGTTACAATTCTTATAAACATGTCTATTTTATTTCCATAATAGTATTTTGTATGCAAAATAATGCAGCAACTTAATTTTATTAGCAGTAATTGACTTTTATATCATTAACAATTCAATAACAGAGTTATAGCTAATAAAAATGATAATAAAAATAATTACTCTCGCCTGCCGAATAAACAGGGTTTAATTTCATGAACCCAAACATTGAATACACAATTATTTTTATGGCATATAACATAAACTAGGAATGGCATAAGAATTGAACAATAAAACCCAGTTTTGAAATGTTAAAAGTAAACAAATTTCTTACCATAACTGTGCTAAATTTCTTTTTCTAAACTGTTAGCTTATGACTAATATAGTAAATTTCAAATCATGAAACTTTACTAAATTAAAATCATATTTCAACAGTAGGAAAACTAAAATAAACTAGTAGAATAGTTACAAAATGTAGAACTGATAAAAGAAACTTTTAATAAAAATCTAGTTTCAATGGAACTATCCAAATTTTGCTTCTAATATGATTTTTAAACAGAAACTTAGAAATATATAAAGTAACCATCTAGTTTAACTTCTAAAAACATCTGCGTCATGCACATTATATTGCAATTATAACACAATTGTATTACAACTCACTATTAAAAATAATTATTAATACTATGATATAATATATTTGTGTTTTCATCAGTTCTTCGAAATTTGGTAACATCAGTTTGAGAAAAAATAATTGGATGGTTTGAATAAAAATCTGCATTTGTATATAATTCGATACTGGTCAAATATCTAAAGTATTCTGACAAAGATTCGTTTCCAATTAATGATATAGAACAAGCATCAAATAAACAGTTTCCGTTTGGAGAAGTTCTAATAAAAAAACAAAAAATTAGCATGAGCGAGGTAACATAATTTAATGATGTTATGCCACAAAATAATTATTACACAATTTTAAGTCATAAAATAACTTACTGGTAAATCATTTACTAAATGTAATTTTGGTATTATTCAATCATAAAATAAGTTATAACATAATTGATTATTTTCTCCTTGAAATATGATATAAATAAATTATACTTAAGCATGAACAAAATTTTACTAGAAAAATATATTTTTAAATTTTAAGCACCTAGTACAAAATTTTACACATCTTTCAGCTTAAAATAAAAATAAGTTTGTAGTAAAATGTTTAAGCAAAAAAAGTTATATATGATTTCTTTATTTGCTATTATTTTAACTATAATTCAACACACACACACACACACACACACACACACACACACACACACACATAAATATTTCGTTTGTTTTTTTATTTTTAAATTAATATAATTATTTAAGAAACAAATTATTACCTCACTGGTTGAAAATCGCTTTCTGCTCGAAATCATTGAGATGGGAAACTGTATATTTGAAACTTTGCATATTTTATGTAATACACTTAGTTTAGATTTTTCATTAAGCAAAAATTTTTCTCTAATAGTATTATGGGCGCTAATTTACTTTTCTACCCCCCTATTTTTATTTTTGATTATGATAGAGAATTTTATCCTGATTAAGAATCGTATAAAAACATACACCTGAAAACCAAAGGAAAGTTCTCTAATTTGATGTTGAAGTGTCAAAAAAATATACCAAAAACGCTAATATTCGCCATCTTTTTTTACAACACTTTAAAATTTCACTATTTAATTACGCCGCCTGGTTTCTGTAGTTTAAAAGTAATTAAAATTCTCATGAAAATTCAGAAAGTATTCATGAAAATTCCGATGCAAAAAATTTGCAAAAAACAAAATGTAATTATAAAAGACTCTCTCTATAAGAAATGTTTCTTTATTTCTGTTTTAAAATTAAAATGGCGAATGCTAGACGACCGACTATTATTGAATTTGATAGCCTTAATTTACCGGAAATTGGTCGCAGGTTTAAAAACAATAATAACGAGTGTATCCGTTGGTGCAGGGAGTTTGGTTTACTTGCTATCAATATGGTCTGTCCTCGATGTAACATCCAGTGCAACGAACAAAATAGTGATAATGTCGATGGAAAGATTTGGAGATGCATGCAAAAACAATGCAAAAAGAAAATAAGTATTCGTGTTGGGAGTTTTTTTGAAAGATCTCAACTGAAACTTTGGCAAGTATTAGGTATTACTTATATTTGGACTCGTAGCGCCGGAAAAAGTCGTGGCCTTTCAGTAGAAGACATTCAAAAGGATTTAGAAATTGGTAGCAATAAAACTGTTGTTGATTGGAATCAATTTTGTAGAGACATTGCCGTTACTTATTTCCTTAATAACCGTGTGCAATTAGGAGGACCAGGTTCAATAGTGGAAATAGATGAATCACTTTTTTCAAGAAGGAAACACAACCGAGGTAGAATTGTGGAAGATCAATGGATTTTTGGTGCGTACGATATAGCGACTAAAGAAGGGTTACTCATTCCTGTAGCGCACCGCGATGCTGCAACCTTACTACCCATCATCATACAATGGATTCGTCCTGGAACTGAAATATGGAGCGATATGTGGGCAGCATACCGAGGTTTAGCAGCGCAAGGCTTTCAACATGGTACAGTAAACCATACTTTACATTTTGTTGATCCCGCAACAAGTGTTACAACAAACAGGGTTGAGGCAATGTGGCAAAGAAGCAAAGCCAAATTTAAAGCTATGTTTGGGCCCACAAATCGAGAAATGATTCCCGATTATTTGTCAGAATTTATGTGGGCGCAACGTTTTAAAGAACATTCTTATTTTCACTTTTGGAACCAAGTTGTAGATGAATATCCCGTTTGAATAATATTTATGTATATTTTGTATATTTTAGATAAACATTTGTTTATCTAAAATCATTAATATATTTTTAAAAAAATCTATATAATCTGAAAATAAGAAAAAAAGTTATTGAAATTCGAAGTTTTTTCAAGAAAAAAATACTTAAAAAGAAAATACATAACAAATTTCTCTATAAAATGTTTTAGCGAAATAAAAACCGGGCTATAAAGTTTTTTTAATAAATAATTTCATGTTTACTGCATGAATTATTAACTTAGTAGTTTTGTAAAAAAAGATGGCGAATATTAGCGTTTTTGGAATATTTTTTTGACACTTCAACATCAAATTAGAGAACTTTCCTTTGGTTTTCAGGTGTATGTTTTTATACGATTCTTAATCAGGATAAAATTCTCTATCATAATCAAAAATAAAAATAGGGGGGTAGAAAAGTAAATTAGCGCCCAAAAGTAGTTACTTGGGCATATTCACCTAATTAATTTAGAAGGTTACATTGTGAAAGTATATTTTTAAATGAATTCATTACAGAAAACTGAATATTAACATTGCGAAAACGTGTGTCTTTTAAAACATCCTGTAACTCGTATGTAATGATTCAACATGTCATATTTTGATGCCATTAGAAATGTTTATTAGCTTTTTGAAATGTCGAACATCCTAGCATTATAAAAGGCTGTTGATTAAGGCACATTTTTGTGATACAGTATAAAAGTAAATTCCATTTAGTAATAAATAGTTGCAGTTATACAAAGAGGTGATACGTGTAAAAGGAGTAAAAGAGAGTTCATGAGAAGTAGTTACAATTACATGAAGTATTAAAAAAACTTTTTTTTAAATGTTCAAAAATGAATCGGTATGAGCTGAATTTTAGAAGAAGAAGAAAAAAAAATAAGCCAAGTCACATACCAAGGTTTATTATTGACAGAGCTAATCCTTTAGAAGTTTACCACGGTATAGAATTTAAAAGGTGCTACAGATTTTTCAAAAAAACCTTTTTAATATTAGCTAATGACATTATTAACAACAATGTTAACAATCGAGGGTGCCCTCTTTCAACTGTACAACAACTGGCTATTGCATTTCGGTTTTATGCTACTGGTTCATTCCAAGTGAGTAGATATTCAAGAAACGGTATCAGAAAATGGCACCTTCTTATTGTAGATTTTACATTACGTTTTTAAATAACAACATTTTATA
The DNA here is from genome assembly GCF_058129835.1 of Hydra viridissima. NCBI lineage: Eukaryota > Metazoa > Cnidaria > Hydrozoa > Anthoathecata > Hydridae > Hydra > Hydra viridissima. The sequence goes on along the minus strand of NW_028324311.1, from coordinate 12,640,323 downwards.
CCAACAAATGATTACAACAATAAATAAACTCTTTTAGAGAATAATAGGAGATTTGGAAGAGCTGAAACTCAACTGTTTGTCCAGTGGTTTAGAACATTTCAATTCGAATGGCTAACAAAAGATATCAGTACATAAAGTTTCCAACAGAAGCTGATTTTTTGATAATTTAGCAAAAGTGCTTATAAGTTTTCATGGATATCTGATTTTGCTATTTCATACAAACTTCAAACTTTTCTTAGATAAAGAAAATATTTATATTTATCAACCATTATTTAGATTTTACCAAATTCAAGGATTCCCAGGATGTATAGAAGCAATTAATGAACACATATTCCTATAATAATTCCTTGTGGAGAAAGCTCAGAAATTTATCGAAACAAAAAGGGATTTTTTTTTGAATTGCCAGGTCATTGCAGGTGCTTCAAATGAAATTTTATCTGCTTGTGTTCAATGGCCTGGAATTGTTCAGGATTCATTTGTTTTTGCTAACTCAGCTATTAAACAAGTTTTAGAAGCTCGCCAACATGTTCATGTTTCAGGTGATTCTGGCTATCCTTATAAACAATATTTAATGACACCTTTTTCTAACCCAAAAATGAAAATGAAATCAGATACAATTACAACTTGAGAAGTACACACATGTTGAATGTTGTTGTTGAATATTGTTTTGGTATATCAAAAAAAAACAATACCCTTGTCTTAACATTCCCTTAGGAACAAAACTGCAAAATTCCATAGCTATAATAATACCCTGTTTTGTGCTTCACAACATTGCCCTTCTACAAAATGATTATTGTGGAGGCAATGAAATACAAAATAGCAATGAAGAATGTGGTGCTAAAGCATTCACTAAAGATATTTTTGCAGAAACAAAGCAAAAGTCAAATTTCAGACTTATTTTTTTTAAAAAAAATTTGTGTCTGATAATGGATAAAGGGTCTAATAACAAAAACATTATTTTCAAATATTTATACTACATATTATTTCAAAAGAATTACATTTTATATTTCAAAATAGTATTATATATGAAAAAAACAATTTCAATAAAAAATAAAGTGATAAATTCAAACATTCCAAAAACAATTTGGATCTGATATTGTTAGAAAATAATAATCCTCACATAGAATAATTCTGTTGTGTTGCTTTTTTAAAACTTTGTGAAAATTTTAACTGTGAAAATTTTTACAAAGTTTTGTTTGTATTGTTGCTTTTTCTGGAGAGAGTTTTTTTTTATATCATCTATTTCTATTTGTTTTTGCATTAGTTCTTTATCAAGATCATGAATTTCATTATATTGCTTTTTTGTATTTTTTTTTATTAAGAGATTTTTGTTTAACGTTAAACTTTGTTCTTTTTCATGTGTTAATGAGCAAGATGCTATCAATGGTTTTTAAAAGTTTTCTTTTCTGTTTCTATAAGTGGCCCAATAATTTCAGAAGACCTGTCTCCATATGTGATCTCTATTGACTTACATATGTAAATGGTATACTTACATATGTAAATGGTATATATATGTGTAGGTATATATATATATATATATATATATATATATATATATATATATATATATATATATATATATATATATATATATATATATATATATATACACACACACATAGTATTATGTAGTATTAGTATTGAGAAAACTAATTTTGTTTAAAGTAATTTTCTCAGTATTTTTAAAAAAAACCATTATTTTCATTAAAGTATTAGTAAAAAGATAAATAAAAATACATTGTAGTATAGTATCATCCCCAAAAAGCGTCAAAATAAGATTCTGCATTTTCTAGAACATTTGCATGTATTTTAATTCAAATGGAATCTGTTAAAATGGAGAAATCAAGAGAAATTGTCTTGATCACTTAAGTGGTACATTTGACCAACCGTTGTTTACCAACAACTTAGGATTTGGAACTGAAAGTGCCAAGATGAATTTATTTTTCTGATGTAAAATACATAGCAAGAACTTTTTTTTTTTTACTGTCATTAACTTTTTATTTAATCGTATATTATACAAATATCATTACACGGAATTTGTTTCAGTAAAAGGTTTTTCCCGTAAAAAAAATCCATTACCGCTATTGGTTGCGAAGTGCATTTTCCGATAAACGCCCTAAATTCAACGCCTCGACTATTTTTCAAGTTCGACTTTCTCAAGCACGAACTTGAAATTTTCAAGTCTCGTTTACGCATTCGCTCAAGTCAATTTTTCAAGTCTGACTTGACAAAGTCGAACTTGAGATTTCAAGTCGAACTTGACTCAAGTTCGGTTCTTGCATTCCACCCTTAACCTACGAGTTAACCAAAAGCTTAGTGAAAACCCTCTTTTCTGATTTATGCGTGATTGGCTTGCACCCTTCAGAGATCTTTCTGATTGGGTCAGCACCCCTCAGAACCAGTTTTGATTAGCTTAAGAAACCAAGCCAATCGAAAATAGCTTCTGAAGGGTGCAGGCCAATCAGAAATAATTCTGAGGGGAGCAGGCCAATCAGAAAGCGACTATACTGGAGTTTCCTAGTCGAAACATAAATATATATAAAATACGCTAGCGCTAACACAACAACAAAGATAATTATTTACGACATCCTTCACAAAAAATTAAATCGCAAATTTTGAGTTGAATAAAATATTTTAACAATTTAATTTTCATATATAACAAAATGCAACAAAATAGTAAACTTTGCTTGTTGAAAGTTGACGGGTGCTGGGGCACCCTTTGAACCCCTCTGGATCCGCCCCTGGATATCCCCTATTAAGTAGAACGGGCGGCAAAACCCATTGTAAAATTAAAAAAGGAAGAAGATAAATAAAATTATTTTTGAAACAAATAACTAACTAACTTTTATTTTAACCATAAATTTGCTTGATAACATTTGCATCGTCAATATAACATTTCCTTTCAACATTTATTTCTGAATATTAATGCCTGTCTTAGGATGAAATAATCGTTACTTTTTTTTCTTATGAGATTTACGACGCTAAAGTTAAACCTTATCAAAATTTCTTTTTTGTCATTATAAAATTTTTAAATAGAAGCCTGACATTTTTTTCTCTAGTTAACATGAGAGATTTCATAATATAATATATGTATTTGAAAAATCTCAATCGCTCGTCTTTCATGGTACTTACGAGCGCACATGTAAGTGTATTGAACATATGTGTATTGAACATATTCTCTGTCGGTTTTTAGATCAGTTTGAAGAAATATAAAGATTAATTGCATGAGTACAATATTTTTTATTTAAAGTTTGAATTTTTTTTTATACTTATCAAATCAATAGAGTTATTTATATGCCAAATAGGTACAAGTCAGTCTCCTTAACGAATTGTTTTAAAGTTCAACTAAACAATTTGAAACTGAATTATTGTTGATTTATAGTAGAGAAAAGTGATTTTTGTTGATTGCAATAATAATTATGTTTTCATTAAGTAAATGTGTTTTTTTAAAATCTTGTTTAGGGTTTTTTTAATTTATGTCAAGTATTTTTTTTTTTTAAATAGAATTGGGGAGTTTAATTGTAGAATAAAAAAATTTATAAGTAAAAATGTGACACACAAAAAATTATACCTAACAATGAAGATGATTTAATTTCATAGATTTCTTTTATTACTTTAAAAGTATGTTTCAAATCTTTTTTTTTTTTTTTTTTTTTTTAATACCCCTTAACCTTTAATAATACTTTTTTTTTAAAATGCTGTTCACTCAAGTTACCAGAATAATTTGCACTACAGTCTTGAATTTGAAATGAAAAATTTTATTTGCAAGCTATTGTAATTTTTTTTTCCAAGCATGCACACAGCAGTAATTAGCTTCAAACTGTAATCTTTCAATCTCTTAAGTCCCTATTTTTATATAGATTGCTTACTTTTTTATTCAATAACTTTGCTTTTTCTAAACCACTATGCATTATATTTGATTTTGTGTATTATTTGTTTATTTAGGATATAATAAGGATATTTATTTATAATGAAGATATAATAATGATATTTATTTATAATGAAGATATAATAAGGATATTCATAATGAAGATATAATAAGGATATTTATTTGTAATGAAGATATAATAAGAATATTTAATTATAATGAAGATATAATAAGGATATTTATTTATAATGAAGAAAAGGTTCCTCTGTTTTACTTTTTCTTTATAAAAACTTTACATTAACTTTATGCTCATTGCATTAATTTTTTCTGTACATAATAAATTACTTTCCTACTGGACAACTATCTGATATATATGTTTGTGTTTTTGTCATGTCTTATTTGTTATTATTCTATATTTAACACTTAAATATGTATACATTATGCTTATTTATTTGATAAAAGCCTAATATGCTATTTATATTTCTTTACCATGGCCATAACATCTGTCAACAACTCATCAAAAAATGTTTTAATTTTTTATGCATAATTTTTTTCTTGCAGTTAGCTGCTAAGATAATTAAAATTCAGGAGAAAATATGTGGTTAAGTTTTAAAAGTTTTCTGCACAAAATTTTTTAATTTTTACTCTTAAAATTTTTATACCTTTATACCTAATTTTTGTACCTTTGAACTTTTACTCATTATGAAAAAACAGCATGCTCAAGCTATTTCATTTTTTTCATAAAAAACATTTCTCGTGTTTGTTATAAAAAAATAAGCATTAGATTTTCTCCATTGTATATATTTATGTAAATACATTTATGGATTTATATGTGTAAAGATTGTTGGTAGCTTTACATTTTTATCTTCTATTAGATACATTAAATCACAAAAATACAACAGAAGAGCAGGTCAAAATGATTGATGATATTAAAGTTTGGATGATAGTTGTAGTAAGTGTACTGGTAGGAGTTATGATTGGTGGCACACTGGTAGTTCTTCTATTTGGACTTCAAAAGAAGAAAAATACTATTAAACAAAAAGTTGATTTGTCTGAGGTTGGTTCATACAGCAAATAACGAATTTGAAGATTATGATAAACTATAATTATTTAAGTTAAAATATTACTTAGTATATAGTATAAGACTATAGAAATAGATAAATATCAGGTAGTATGTAGCAACCATATAGTAAAAGAGTTATAAATTTCCTTCTAGGAAAAGCTGCATACTTATGTATGTTACTGTTGAAACCAATATGTTGTTGACTGGGCACCCAAAATTTCTAACATTTGAATTGTTATATGAAGCTCAGTGGAAAGCTTCTTCCATTTTCATAAAAAGATCATTAAGTTTGATCTCATATAAGATTGTATGTTGTTACTACCAGCAGCCTTAGCATGTTTTATAAGGTGATCTTTTATTAAAAAAGCTTTTTTAAGCAAAAAAAAAAAAATGTACTTTTTTGCATTGGTTTTGTTTTTTAAAGGTTGTCAAGTTGTCTTTTTTTTTCTTTTTTTTTTTTCAATATTGTCATTATTTTCTTCACATTTTGTACATTTTAAAGTCTTGGTTTTTTACTCATTGAGTTGAGTTGTTTTTATTCATAAATAAAGATGTGAGATGTTTTTCTTTTAAATAATGCAACTTGTGGAGTTGTTGTGTACTTTGTTTAGTGCATTTTTAATTTCAATTTTTAATTTCAATTTTAACTTTATTTTTACTTGATTTCAACTCAACCTTTTTTTCTTATTACATGAACAATTTTTTTTTTTTGTTAAAAAAATCAGTTCAAAAATCAGTATTATTGTATGGGATAATTTTGTGTTATTGACTTTATTTGTCAAGAAGTGGAAGTGAAAAATAGGTCTTTAACCCATTGCAGTCCAACGTCAAGTTTAATTTGACAGAGCAGCATGCTTAGCTATAATAAAGAGGTAACCTTTAGCAAAAAAAATACAAATATGAACAATAAAATATCCAATATTAGAATAATTCTTAGAACTTAGAATATTCTGTTTTTAAACTATTTTTAAATGAGTTAAAATACAGCTTAATTGGTTTCCAAGCTCTTTTTCAGCATTCTTCAACTCTAAAACATAAATAAGTGTCTGATATTAGATTTTTAAACACAGCTCGCCATTTATATATAGATTCAAAAACAAACTCTTTTAGGTGAAAAAGAAAAATTGAATAATTAGATGTATTAATTGTAAAATTAGAATGTTCTACTAAATATAAAGTTTCAGGTGCAGAAGGCATTTTAATAAAAATGATTATTTTGAATTCATATTTTAAATGAAGGCTGTTTAATGTCACTGGGAATGATCTTGCTTTAAGATTGTGACAATATATCATTATTTTAAAAGATATTTCCAAATAATAAGATTTGTCAGGGTTTTACAATGAGTTACCATAAAGTTTTATATATTCTTCAAGAAAGTCTTGGAGCATTATTGGAGAAATAATTTGTGGCTATATAAAATCAATTCCTGCTGCTTTCACTTTGATGTTTGATAAAATTACCGCCATACAGCAAAGGAAAAAAATGGATCTTTTGTGCTAATTTGGTCAGAAGATCAAAAATGATATAAAAGTCCCTTTTTTAGGAATTGTTTGTAAACGGTGAATGTAAGTTATACCAAGCAGGTAATATTTCAGAACACTGGTATTTAGATTCAAATACAAATAAATTTGAAAGAGTAGACCATTACTGGGCTAAAGTGTTCCAAGGTAGTACTGAATATAGAAATACTAAGTATGGATTTCTTCATAAAATTGCAAAGAACTGTTTAACATTTCTGAATGGAAATGCTTGTGTAGAGCAAACTTTATCAGATAATAATAATAATAATACATTGACATCTGAGAGAGTAGAATTAAATGATGAAACATTAATGATCTAAAAACATTAACATCTAAAAACCAGCTTAATTTAAAGTTCTGTTAAATATTAAATTAAATATCTTTTTAAAGAAATGTGCTTGTAGTTGCAAAGTGGAGGACTAAACGATTTAGCCTGAAATAGAATTATTGAATTTAAAAGTTTGGTTCATAAAATTATGTATAAGAAATTTCAGTGTGTAAAGTTTCTAGTTTTCATGTAGTTCAAATGTTTACTCAAACACCAAAAAGATTGTTAGTCGCAGTATTAAAATATTCCTCCCTAATACTAATTCCTCCCCAGTATTTAAAGTTGTTAAATTTTTTTTATCTTTAAGTTTGACTTTTAATTTTGAACTGATTTTTAATGTAAAAAATCAGTTTAATCATCTAACCCAAGATCCAAGATTCCTTGTTCCTTAATTTAGGTTTCTTATGTTGATTCTGGTGAGTACAAAATGGTGCTTGTGGTTCGTCAAGACTTGGCGATGGGCAAAGGAAAAGCTGCAGCACAGGTATGAACCAAGGTTAGGTCCTAGCTTTTTTTCATATCATGGCAATTTTATTTCTAAACACCATAAAATGAGATAATTGTTCAGGTGTTGACTTTGTCCATGAATAATATATTTTGGGTTTTGACTAAAACTTTATAAAAATATAGATATACCCTCCAATGGTAAAAGTTAAATGTAAAAAAAACTTTGTTGTGAGGCTCAAAATGAATAAAATCATCACCCTTGAATAGAATTGTCTCTTTTTATAGTATTTTATATGTAACCAATAACTAGTATTCAATAAAAGATAACTTTTTAATGTATAAAGCCCAAACACAGCAGTCAGAATGCAATAAGTAAAAGGTGTTAATGGCTTTTATCTTCATTTCTTCTTCAGAAAAGCAAAAATATACCTGCAGTTATTCTCAAATCAGGATACATATATTAAAAAAATAAAGTTGTTAAGAAAAAAAAAGCTATCAACTTCAGATACATATTTGGTATTTTTCACACTTGCGCCATTACAAATGGATCTCATTAGAACATGGGAAGTTCTGTAATTTTCTAGAATGTTCTAGCATTTTGTTTAAATGCATCAATGGTACTTTTTCTAGAAATTTCCATGCAATTATATAAGCAAGTACAGGTAGTTCACTTGACATAAAATGTTAGATCAAAAATCCCATATTCAACACTAAAACTTACATGAGTTCCAGATTGGTCGCCCTAAGCTAAGGCAGTATTATCAAACACACTTATCAAATTTGATATCAACATTTTCATTACAGGGACTTCCAACTTGAGGAATGTTCATGGTCTGGTCATCTAACTAAGAGAATAATTGTTAATAATAAGGGTGATTATATTGTAGCTTGATTGTCTCTATTCAGAAGATTGTAATGAATTAAACTATTTCATGAAAAAGCAAAAGTACTTTCTTTCTGACCTAATTTAACCATTTGGGCATAATGCAATGGGGGGGGGGGGGGCAGGTCAGGCCAGAACCAGCACTTGACATCAGAATGATGTTCTTCATGGGATTGTCCCAGTTGCATCTTGATGCACTCTTTTAGGTAAGTGTATTGTTTGACTTTAAGATATCTTGGAACAAAATAGAACTTTGTTTCAAAAACTAAGCCACACTAAAATCTTCTGTTTGAACTTAGCAGTGTGTTGATATATTGGTGCTGAAAGCAATTGTACAATGTCAGTTAAGTAGAAATTATCTTTTCCATTGATTATACTGTGCACAAAATTGAAATAAGGCTTATTATTGATAATGCATGATTTTCCTTAAAGAATCCAAATACAGGCAATTGCAGCTGTTGTAAGTTTGGTTTTACTGTTTTTCAGTTTGTTCTGGTATATTTTTCTTACTCCAACAGATGTTTGTCTTCATATTAATGTATGATTGATCAATGCTGAGTTACATTCAAATTTTTGACCGACCTGCCTTTTTGAAGCTTCATCACAATGGTCAAACATGGTTTTTAGACACTTAATTTTTTTTTATTCAAATTTTTGGCTATATGACCACTTCTCCTGAATCTTTCAAGGCCAGAATGGTTTTAAGCATACTTAACTTTGTCTAAGGTTCGTTTCTGAATATTTTCTGTTTAAAAGTGTTCTAGCTTGAACTTTTTTGCCATAAAATTGATTTGTCAAATAAAATTTGTAAATTAAGTATCTTTGTGTTTCTTGCATGAGGCTCGTTTTTGAAAAAATGTCTAATAATTATGTGATGTATCATATACTTTAATAGAGAATAAAATTTGTAACTAAATAGGAAGTTGTTGCAAATAAAATAACCTATGTATAAACATTTTTTACAGATTTTTTTTGAACACCCTTTTATTAATTAAAATTTGATTTGATGTGTATTATTCTATTATATAATGCTTTAAACAGTGAAAAAAAATAAGTTAGAATAGACTAGATTTTATACCACAAAAACAAACACTAAAAGGTAGAAAATATATCACATAGATAGGGGTTGACAATCGTATACATCTGTATATGTTGTATATTCAAATGTATTTGTTTAACTTATAGTTTAATATATTGATCTGATTTTATGTTGTGTTTCTAAATAATTATAGCTTGTCTGTGTGCTAGAAAATACATGTGTAGATACGTATGCATATAGGTGATTGTATAGTTTATTTAAGACAAATACATAAGAACTTGCATCCAATACAGTAAGGGTAGGAAAGTATTCTAACACATGACTGCAGTTTTTGTTTTTATATTTGAAAATTATACTTTGTATTATTTAGGTGTTTAATTTTAGTGTGTTTTTATATTGTAGTGCTGCCATGCTGCTGTTGATGTTTATTTGAAAGCTGAAAAGAATCATTCAAAAGTAAAATTTCTTACTAAAACTAAAAAATTGGCGCTTTAAATTATCAATTAAAAATAAACGTACAATGTTACTTTTAGTGGTTGCATGCATGGCAAAATAGTGGATGTCCAAAAGTGGCCCTCAAGTGTCCTGATGAGGAGACCTTGTAAGATTATTTTTTATTTCTGATCTATTTCAGCAAACCTTATACAGATAAAAATTTCATAAAGAAAAATGGAATTGACAGAATGAAGTTTCTTTGTTTAAAAAAACCTTTATTTATGTTTGATTAATATTTTTATTTAGGAAAGCTTTGTATACACATGCAAAAACATTAGGAATTGATGCTCAAATAATATGTGATGCAGGTCGCACACAAATACCTTCTGGTTCAAAAACAGTTCTTGGTCTTGGCCCAGGTTTGTATAAAAGTTATATTGGAACCCTTAACAACCCTAGATGTAATCTGCTATAAGTAGTGAGATTAATTCACTGAGGAGATGGGTAATCGAAAGAGTGTGTCTTGTTTTATGTATTTTAAAGGGTATTCCCAGAGTCTTTTTTTAAAAAGATGTTAAAATATGTTGCTGTCTCGTATGGAAAATTATTTGAACTCCTTTGACTATTATCAAGTGTTATACACAATACTTGAAAAGTAGATGGTTCCAATGCTGTGTTCTCTGACGCCTCATGATTTTTTTCTTTGCTTAAAACCATGAAATAATGTAAAATTATAAAAAGCTGTTGGTAGGCTTTATAATTGACTAAGTTCAAAAAGTTATGTTTTTGTTTTGTTTTATATAATTGCAATTTGATATTTATAAGTTGTTGTTTTTATTTAATTTTTTCATTACAATTAATTTTTAGCTCCTGCGGATTTGATCAATAAAGTTACGGGGCATTTGAAGTTGTATTGATTCACGTCAATCGGTGTAGCTGTTTATTTTAAATTTGAGATATTTTTAAGATAAAATTCGAATTCGAATATATCTAAATAGAACGTAATGACTAGATTTTCAAGTATAAAAATTTAGTTTTAAATCGCAAAACAATAATACTTGTTGATATTATTTGTTGACTGAATATTTAGCAGTTTTTATTAGTTATTACTTAACTTTCAACCGTAGTTAAAAAAAACTCTTAGATCTCATTCCTTTAAACAATTCCACTTAGAGCAAATAAAATGATTTAGAAGTGAAAAAAAAAAAAACTTTACCAAGAAAGTCTAATCTGACGTGGTTTCCCTGAATTCCAACAAAAATAATACAAAAACCGACACCTCAAAAAAAAAATTTTTTTTTTTTAATTAAGATTTTACAAGAAAAGCAAACGTTTTGCAATATACTTATGCTAAAATTTTGTTAGATAAAAAACCTCAACATTCTTTTCTTTTTTGTTGCCAAAAATCCGCACGTGCTAATTTTACCGATCAATCCTCGAGTTCTATGAAATAAATTTTTGAAAAATAAAAAATTGTTTTGATTTAAAAAAAATCTATTAAGGACTAAACATCAAAGAGTAAAGTAAAGTTGCGCATTAAAAATTGCAAAAGATTGTAAATACCACTGAATATTGGTATAGGAAACTTATTTTTAATAAGTTTTGACAATCATTGGTTTTTAAAAACTAACACTCATAAACTAACACTAACACCTTAAAATTCGTTCTGATGTTGGCGTTACGCGGCTCAAAATCCGATTCTTTCTATTACATTTTCTACAACTCAGTTAACAACGATTTTGCTTAACCGTTAAAGTAGTTGTGGCTCGTCTTAACAACGTCATTTTCTACTTTAAAAATATAATTGCATCTTTAAAGGTAACTTCTGACTGTCCCTTTGAAATGTGACTTATAGTTTTTAGTAAACGTTATGAATCGGACGGAAATCATTTTAGTATAGGCTACAAACGTTATGAATCGTGTTTCACATCGTTACGCTCATACCGCAATTTTTTTATTTTTTGAAACCTAAAAAGAAACTGAATGATATAGGTGGTAATTTTGTTACGTCACTTTGGTGCCTTTGAAATTGTTGAACTTAGTTGCTGTCAAGTTATGACAAAAAATAATTTTGGGTATTACCTAGAGATTTATAAGGATATAGGCATTTGATATCCAAAATAAATGGCGTCGTCATATTAAAAAGTATTGTCACTGTAGTCTAAACACGAATTTTGGGTAGAAATGAAACTGAATGTATTTGTTTTCTGATTGGTTTATGATTTAAGCGATTTAGCCATACTATAATAGAATGCATACACTTTACAATTCAATTACTGAGACAAGACCCACAAACAATCTTTTAGGCGATTGTGATATGACCGTGACGAAATTTACGGTAGTGATCATCTTTTGTTTATTCGTTAACAGAATTAACATCTCCATGTCAAGTTTTTTTACTTTGCGCCATATTTTAGCGAGAACATCATCCAATTTTTTTTTAAAAATAAAGTGAAAGCAAAAATGTTTACTTTAATTACAATTAAGTTAAAAAAAACTTTCGTCATAAGTGAAAGATTTTACCCTCAGATCTTACCGTCATAAATTTAAAGATCTTACCGTCATTAAAGATCTTACCGTCGTTAAAGTTTTTCTGAACCTCTTCTGTTTTTAAAGGTTTGTCCCACATTTTAAAATTATCCACCCAAAAACGTGCGTATTTCGGATTTCCTCCGAGTCCAGAAAAAATATTGGTTGTATTAATGTAGGGCCACAAGTTTGATTGCGATGTCACTATATTGGTATTTCAGATATTTATAAACATATTTAAAGTCATCACTGTTTTATTTTATATCATTATAATTAATAAAGACTCTTGATTTTAAAAAAATAAAAAAGATTATAAAATTTCAAGAAATCCGCACAAGTTATATTCCTCATCAGTTTTCCATCACAATATGCACTTAATGCTTGACTTTTTGTCACCACTGCTATTATTTGATGCCATCTTTCCACAATTCCGCAAGAAAATTCAATATACGCTTTCAAACCACTAAATTTTAAAATTAGCACTAGTTGATTTAAACCCGTATGCATGAAATTAAGAAAGATTAAACCTTTGGTGTAAAGTAATATCCTATTGGAAGGGGAGGAGGGAGGGCGAAGTATAATTGACCCCCATGTAATAGATGATGAAGTTTTTTGGTGGTGATTATTTTAGAGAATAATGTGCAACAACAAAAAATTCTATTTATTTACCTGTATTTCGAGGCGATTTGCCACATCTTGCTTATATGATCATATTTCAACATTATGCTTTGTTCCTTAAAAAAAAAAAAAAAAGACACTAAAAGAGTGAGGAAATAAAGATACAAATAGTATATTAAACAGAAATATTATACAATTAACTAATAAAATGAAGAGAAGATTGGTAACAGGGTGTTTTTCATAGTTAAATATATATTTTTTTACACCCTCTTCTGCTTTCCATCTTCATCTAGCCTCAAAATAGCCTCAGCACATTTTTTTATTCAGCATGAAGGCAAAAGAAAAATCTTTTGATAATGCTCACCAGCCGGAAAACTAAGGTAAAAAAATTATGAAGGCAGTTATATTTTCAACGTTGATAAAGCACTAAATGAGCTGAAGTTTAGAGATATTAGTTGTTAAAAACTATACAACTTTTTTAAACAAAAATTTAAAAAAGTAAAATATATCAATTACCGAGAAATTGATTAAATACGTCGCGTTTTCAGTTATATTTGGGTCTAGCCTCAATTGCTCGTTCGGTCCCATTTTTATCCAAAAAGAAATTGTAAATCCTCCCAAATTGCATCTGCTTACATTTCTAATAAAGTATAATAAAATTCAAAGCAATCCTCTTTCCCAACCCTTTTTCAAGTGTAAAGCTCAACGTTTTATTTTCTGTTAAAAGTTTTTTGTTTTTCATTGACTTTGGAAAATTTAAAGGTTGTCTTTCTAAAAAATTGTTTTGAAGAGCTTTTTTTAAATGAATAGGAAACAAAGCTATCTAGTCACTTGGGATCTCTTAGCATCTTGGCATCTATCTCACTTGGCATCTCTTGACGTCACTTGGCATCCAGATGAAATTAAAAGGGGCATCAAAAAGATGAAACACAAAAGAGCATTTTGTTGAGTCTTTACATTTGAAATGTTATTTATGTAAAATTAAATGCAAAGAGTATTTTTTGAGAATAACAAACAAAACCAAGTCCACTCACTTAACACAAAGCAAAGCAGATAAGTTCGTCAAGACAGGTGGAGATAAACACCCATTCACTTTATTGCAATACAACACGGTTCCATGTCTTTCGGGTACTTTTACTACTGCTCCTTGATTAATACTTAATTTAATTGAAGATTCTAATCCAGAATTAAGTATATTACTTTCAAATAGGAAGCTCCAAGATGGCGCGGAGAGATCATTTGATATAGTTGAAAAGCCTGGAAAACAAAACTTATAACATGAAAAAAGAATTTACATGATTTTATTTGTTTAATGTTAAATCATTTAAACAGATACAGCTGAATCTTATGTACTTTTGGGTGCAGAAACCGTTTCTGGCATTTTTTTTTTTTTTTTTGCATCAACTAAAGATCTTTCGTAATATAATTTCAATTGTAATTAAAAATCGGGTAAAGGGTTATAATTTTTTTTTTTAAATTTAGCTCATAATATGTTATTGCTTAACTATAGCTTTTATTTCACTCAGAGCACTATGCTTTTTAATTACAAGTTCATCACATGTATAACAAAATCTTTTAGAAAAGTTTTTATAACTAAGGGTTAACGATACTTGGAGCACATGGGGAACAAACTGGAAAGTGACTGAAAACAAACAGCTGTAAGTGAAGAGCAAGAACAAGGTGAAGCTCTAAAAGAAGAATAAGGTGGGAAAACAAACCTGGAGATTCAATTTACTATCACTGCTCACTTATTTAAATTTTCTACCACTGCTAATTTCATTTAGATTTTTGTGTAAGCTTTAGTGTATCAAAATGCATAAATATTTGGTACAAAAAAACGAATTCCTCACACTCCTTATTTTCATATATGAAAAATTGGTGTGTGATATGACTCCGAAAACATAAAAATCACGCAAAACTGTCAAAAAAAAAAGCAACTTTTTTTATCGCTAGGCTAGTAATTCATTATTTTTTATATTTATTGTTTCAGTAACTGTTCTTTCTAATAGTATTTTGATATTCAATGCTCTTGTACTTCTCTTAGTGCTATTAAGTTTCTTATTGTTGATTTACTAATCTTAAAATTTGTAAAAAAAGAAAAAAGATACAAAAAAAAAACCTTAACGACACAAAACGCGTAACCCGAACTACTAAGTAGTTTTTACGATGTATCGAGGGCAAGCGAGCCCAAACGTTTTTTACAAAAGTATAACTTTTACGAGTTTTTTTCAAAATTTTTTAACGTTTAACTGTGGTAAGAAGTTAACGTTTAATGGTTTTGCACGGAACGAAAAAAGATTGATCAGTTTTTTTTATTAGAATAGAAAAAATGCTACGATAAATTTTTTTCTCTTTTAAATAAACTTTTTTTGACTTTAAACCCTCGAAATAAATATTTATAACAAAAATTCTACTTACTCGCACATGGTTTTCTCATGCAAGGGCAAAAGTCATTTACACCACATTGCATTAATCGAAGAACACTAAAAATAAATGAAGATAATAACAGGTCACAGTTATTTTAGTACAAATTGTGAGGAGGGAAAACGAAAGAAAATGAAAATATAATTTTTAAGTTTTACTCAGACTATACAGTTGCATGACAAATAAATCAATCACACCATTATAGTTGTCACACCTTTAAACTCTTTTCGCAAAAACGACCATAAAATCAAATGTAACTAAGCTGATAAAATGATATTCAATTAATAAGGTTCGCAAAATTTCCATAACTATTTTAATAGTTTTACAAACAAGTCGAGACTCGAAACATACTCTAATCAAGAGATAACTGGTGAAATCTGTTTTAGAGAACCATGACTCAAAGGTTGAAACAAAAACACTAAACGAACTTAAAGATAAAATCAATTACATATGCTAGATCAACACCTGATTTAAGAAACATCTGCAGACACAGAAAAAAAAAAGGTTGAGAAAATCTTACAGAGAATTTATTATGGGAAAATTTTTTTATGAGAGAAAATCTTAAGAAGTAAAGAGACCATTTCATAGAGAAGGAGAAGATTTTAAAGTGAGTCCACCGTTACACGAACCATGCACACACCTAAACAAAACTGAGGTAATCTTAACCTTAAAGTCAAGTTTGTTTTACACTCATATTACCCACAACCTAACCTTAAACACCCAAACACCCAACCATAACCTAACAAAACAAACACATTCCCCAAAGACTAAACACATTTTCGCGTAAACAAATCAGCACTCTCACACGATGATTCCTAATAATTTTAAATGTCTTCTTGCATTCTTGCTTCGTAATGTAAAAATTAAAATCTTTCTATTGCTTGGAGAATAATTATTGACGTATTTTGTTAAAAATATTTAGTTTAAAACTACGTTTCTTTCAAGTAAACGAAGTTTTCTCCCAAAATTTTGCCGTAGTTTTATTTATATTATATGTGTGTGTGTATGTGTGTGTGCGTGTGTGTGCGTGTGCGCGCGCGCATGTGTGTACATGCGTGTGTGTTTATTATAATTGATAATTGAAATGTAGTTGGACATGTAAGTAATTAATTCTCCTAACTTTAGATTTTCATTGGATTTATTAATTGCTACTATGTTACTAACAAATAATAGTGCTGTTTACTTCTTGATTTAATCCTCAACTTGTATAATTTTTTCCGGTAATAAATACTGGTGCACTAGGAAAAAAAACATTTCCAATGTAAGCACCTGAAGAGTAATACAAATGAAGAGTAAAACAAAAGTAAAAGAAATGATAAAAAATATGATAAATTTGCTAATCTTTTTATGTCTTATATTTTTAATAGAAAGAGAAGGTATATTACCAAGATAGTAGAAAACACACTGTTGTCTTCATGGTAGATGAAACAGGAGAAAGAAAATAATAAAATAAAAATCGCACGCGAATAAAAAAACATTAAATAATTTAAAATTACTATTTTAAAAGCCGTTTTTGTTTGACTAAAGCACATATTTATTAATTTCTATTAGGTATTTTAACGATCTGAAATTGTCACAAAAATTGCATACCATTATGAATGGTAATTTACATCTTGTCAGAAAAGCGTACCCTAACGAGAGCATCTTTATCAATAGTTAATCAAAAAATAATTCGAAGAAAACAAATCTCAGAAGGTTAAAATATTTTTGTAACATTTTTTTTTATTCGATTCATTAAACGATGAAGTTCTGTAAAAAAAAGATTTTAAGTTCCATTAACTATTTGTCCTGATTACCTAGGGATGATGTCATTGAGCAGTCTATTTTTTACTAAAAAATAAACTAAATTTTTAGTTATATCTAAGAAAATAAAATAGTAACTAGGATAATGTAATACTTTTGAAATATAGCTAGGATAGTGCCACCTATTTTTTAGTGATAAATAGGATGATGCAGCCATTTCGTGCTTTTTTTTTTTTTTTATCTTTATCATGTAACCTTTTGTAATTTTGTAGAAAATATATAAGAAATGATACAGCAAAACTGATTGGCTATTGTTTCGAAAGTAAAGCAGCTGCATGACCTTAAAACCAAAGGAGTTTTAGCGGAAAATGTATCAAGGGGCGTTTTGAAAGTAATAATATGGCCAGTGGATATACCCCTATTTTTTTTATAAGTGATTACTTTTGGATTAACAATTTATAAACTTTTAAAATGAAGTATTCCTTACTACAGTGATCTCAACTGCTACACATGCAAAACTGATATAAAGGAAATGCTAAGTAATCAAATTTAACGTGGGTATTTTCTCTCTCCTCCTTTCTGTAAAAATAAAACATTGTTTTCCATATAAAAGAAAGTAAAACACAAAGCAAGTTATAGAAGTTAGAAGTGCAGCTATAAATAAATTACGAGGATGTCATCCTTCTCACATGTCATAAATTCATCTACTTTAACTAACGATAAGGAAAACATAGTGCAAACGAACAACAAAGAGTAGTTTATATAGAAGTATCACTGATCAAAATAACAACACTTTAGATTTTGAGAAAAAAAAAAGATCAATTTCATCAACTTTAAAACTAGAAAGTTTCTATGAAAATATATATGAAAATTTACACAACAATATATAGGCAAAATACATATATGAGAATACATGTGACAATAGACATATCAAAGTATACATTTTTTCAGTGATATGTCATGACATGTCACTTACGCTGTAAGTGATACGAATACAAATACAACACGAATAAACGATACGAGTGTAGGGTTATTATTGATTGATATAAAAAATTTTTATTAAGCATCTACATAACACTTCATGTTATTCAAGTAGTTTTAAGATGACATTTATTTCATTGTGTAGCACCACGGCCTACTTGATAAATTATTAAGTACTCAATAAATAACATAATAGCTTATAGTAAAACTTGATTTTTATTACAATTTAAAAATAAATATCAAATTACAACTATAGGTGTTAACTTGTACCAACTTAATACATATTTGGACAATGAAATAAGGTTTTCCATTTATTCATACTAAGCGTCTAGGTCTCGTTATTTTTTTATTCGAGACGAGAAAAGACGATGCTAAAAGCTATTTCCCGATTAGCAATAAAAATCAAGACAATTTTCAACTTTCAGTCGAAATCCGGAACGATACCGAGACGAGACGAGATGTCCCGGGCAAAATAGGAGCTTTACAATTTCCCGGAATTTACATCTTTTTAACGGGACATACTAAGACATAACGAGACATACTAGTTAATCCTTAATGTAAAATTTAAGTAATGAATTTCTGGCACAATTACCATCATTTATTTCAGCTGCAACTATTAATATTGTTATACCATCTATACAAACACAGCTTTAGCAATATTAATGGAAGAAGCTGAAATCAGAGAAAAAAAACTATTTTAGGATACTATTCAGCTTTTTCCATTAAAATATAGTGCATGAAGGGGATAAATATCCCAGCAAGCACACAACGTTGAAATAACGTTGATCAACGTCGATCAACGTTATTTCAACGTTGTTTCAACGTTGCGTACTTGCTGGGTATGTATCTAAGGGCTAAGTTTCTGATCATTTGATATTGTTTATCGCTGAGGTCAGTATTCATTTCTGATGGAAGAGTTTGTTTTACACTCATATTTAAAGGAAAGGTTTCATCCAAAGTGTCTTAAACTTTTTTGATCCATAAAACATTTGAATTTTTTTAAAAAGTGTACTTCTTGCAGAGACTAAAAATAGAGCATGATGTTTAACACGTAGTACATTTATTTTTTCTCTTTTGATTTGCTCTCCAAAAACGACCTATTGTTTATGGGGTTTTCTAGAACCAAAATGGCTACTTTTATTGGTCAAAAGATTTTCTTGAAGCCATTGGCATTCTTTTTCTATAAAAGAATCATAATTTCTACCACATTGTTTTAGTTTTTTCTTCACTTTTGAAATAAATGTATCTAAAGTAGCCTTAACTTTATTTATGTTCTCTTTGCTAATTTCTTCAGTTTCATTTGATTTCGTTAAGTAAATCCTTTCAAAATCGCAATTTATCCACTCCTAATTCACGTATATTTGGGAAAAGATTCCCAGCAAGCACACAACGTTGAAACAACGTTGAAATAACGTTGATCGACGTTGATCAACGTTATTTCAACGTTGTTTCAACGTTGTGTGCTTGCTGGGTCTAATCTTTGTTTTATTAATATATATCAGAAACATTTTTGAGTACTTTATATAATTTTTCACTTAACACTATTTAACATTTTATGTTATAACTTCTTTGACAATTATCACATTACGTTTCCTATAATGTTTAAGTAAATGTTACTTGTATATTACAGGAAATACTGAAGTTGTTAAGTAATTCTATTTCAAATATGTTGTACTTCTCGAATAATAAATTACTGTTAAAAAAAACATTTTAACAAATTTCTAAGTAGCACATGATGACAAAACTATGTTACTTGAAAATATTTGATATACTAAAACAAATTATACAAGTTAAAAAAACTCAAACTCAAGAAATACAAATGTCAATGAGTCCATAAAAACCTTGTTTTCCGCCATTTTAATTTGTTTTAGTATAATAAACTACTGTTGAAAAATGGCTGAAAACAAGGTTTTTATGGGTTTATTGACATTTGTATTTCTTCATTAACTCCCTATACCGCAGGCAACCGCAGCAATTCCTTTATATTCTAAAAGTAAAAGTGTTAATTAACTGAAAAAAATATAAATCTCCTTGAAACTCGGTGGGACATTTTTTTTAGCTGATTTTTTTAAACAAAAAAATATGTATATATTCTATACTGTTTTAGAAAATTCTTCTAATTTGAACAATAAAAATCAGGATGCAATTTTTTTATCCAATATATTTGAAATATATAAAGTTAAAAGATTATCTTAAAGTAAATATAAACTTTAATTTAGATTAAAAGGTCTCCATTTTTACTAAATAAAAATCTCTCATTTTTTAGATTGCTTTGAAAATGATATTAATTTTATGATTGAAAATGAATTTAATTTCTTTTAACCATAAAACACAAAATTTAAGTTTTATAAAAAAACTGTTTTTACTTTTTAAATAAATAATCATTTTAATTAAATATCATTAAAAAAAAGTGCACTATATTTGCAAAAAAGTTGCGAGGGATTCATTTTTTGTTGTTTTGAGTCACTGTGCGTCATTTTCTGGCTGGCAAAACAAACTTGGTTGGCAAAAAATTTTCTTCACTGCGAAAGCGCGAGTTAAATATCTAGTTAATATAATTGATCTGTCTCGTAGCGTTTCATAATTATCCGGGACACAATTTTTAAATTCCGAGACATAATTTATGTCTCGATTTATAACTTTATTCCGGGACAACCTTTTCATTTATCTCGTTATTTTTTTCCGGGAAATTTCTCGTCTCGTTACGCTTGTCCCGGTTCATTTCGAGAAAACGATTCCGAGACGCAGACGCTTAATTCACACTTTACGAAATGGAAATATCAACACCAAAGGAGAGGACAAAGGGGGTACCTGCCTCCATTTTCCCTCTATCCTCAAAAAAATAATCAATAATACCTAAAAATTTCGTAACTTAATAACTTAATGCGTTTATTAAGCAAATGTTTCACGTATTAGGCTAAACACCACGGTAAACTATATTTACAGGCCTCTCAACCGTACATTTGGTAGGTCTAATATTTGGAACGTAGTTTCTAATTTCATTCTTTTTATCTTAGCTGAACTTTATTCTCTTAAATTATTACTTTATTATCTTTAAATTACTTTATTATCATTAAACACGGCAGTTTCAAATTGATACTTTTTGGAACTTTATTCTGAGCATGCGCAGTCAACAACTTCAAAACATGAAAAAATATCTTGTTTTTTCAATAATTTTTCTGAAGCTCAACTATTCTAACTTGTTTTTTTTTATGTTTGATATTTCAAATTTCTTCTAAACCGTAGCGATTTTTTTCAGAGTTGACCGATACAACCTCCTATTATAAGTTTTATTGTTGTAATTAAGATTTTCAACAAAAGCTTTTAAATCAAACGGTAAAATATTTTTCTTGAAATAATCAGTTTTTTAATCAGCTATATTATAATGAAACGAATTTTCTGTAGCTGAAAGTAAGATTTTTTTTTTTCTTCATTTTATTCTCCTTCTTTTAAAGTCAATTCTGAAGACCGGTTATTTTTTTTTTTTGCACTTTTTTTATTCATCTTACATAACTGCTATATTTAGGTATTTTGTAAACATAGACCATTCAACCAAGTTAAATCTTATTTGTCGAATATGTGGAGAAGCTATAATGAAAGACTCAGTTGATGTGAATAAATATTCTAAAAGAATTGAGAATTCATATTATATAAACACTAGCATTGACAATAAAAAAGTTCACCCACAAAAAATGTGTAGGAGATGCTATAACATTTTGAGGAACGTTGAAAAAGGTTCAAGCAACAGTGTTAAAGCAATCAACTGGCCATTACCATGCACAGACAAATGTTTTTGTTTCCCCAAAATTTCTGGGAGGAAAGTTAAAAAATTAAAACCTGGTCGACCATGTATCATGGAACAAAATCAAAAGAGATGGACCAGACCAATCATAAATAGCTTAATTGGTAATATACCAATACCAACAATTCGTTTAAATGTAATTGATATTGATCCTGTATCAAATCCACATTTAAAATTATGTATATGTAAGTTATGCAACAACATCATGTACAAGCCACTAATACTAAAAGACTGTCAACAATCGTTTTGCTCAGTGTGTTTGTTTAAGGAGATTGAAGGAAAGTTGGAAACAGAAGCAAAATTCTTTATTTGTGAACAACATATTCCGTTAAATACAATTTTTAATTCTGTTAATGTAATACAAATGATAGAGCACATTCTTTTAGGTTGCAATAAGGGATGCAAATTAAAATATACAGTTAAAGAAAATGAGCTTAAAAAATTACACGAAGAAAATTGTACTGGTTATATGTTATTGCAGGCTCAGATTTGCAAAAAAACTGCAAATGGGCTTGATACAACTCTTGCTGATGTATTTTTATTAAAAGAAAATGATGATATACCACGGATTGTAGAAGATGCTGCATTGCATGTTATAAAGCAAAAGCTAGTTAACTCTGAATCAAACTCTTTTGCCTTTCTTTCCAGAGGACCAAGGGTAGGTGCATTTTAAGTATTATGGCAGAAAAAAAAAGTATATTGTTTTGTTGTAATTGTTAAAATAGAATTTCATTTCAATTCTTACTTTCTAGCCTTTGCACTTTACTTCCAATCGTGCACTGGAAACACTTTATGCAGATTTTCAAAAATTTATTCAAAAAGGTCAAATACCAAAATTAGCAAAGTATTGTAACAATGTCATTGACTCACCACTTTTCGATATTCATTTGACACAAGTATTACATTTTTCTACTATATTACATTTTTATTTATTTATACCATTTATTTATATATTTTTTATTAATTTATTGAATTTAGGTGTGCATTCCATCCCTGCATATCTAATTGGGAATTTATCTTAAATTTTTTAATATGCTGGAAGATGCCTGTCATCTCATAGATGTTAAAATTGCAGCAAAAATGTGTGAAAAAAATCAAACTGCAAACAACAGAAATTTTAATGAATATATTGCACTTCAGTTAAAAATATATGAAGGAGAAAAGGTTATTGCTGAATATTGTGAAAAAATAACACTAATTCATGAAGCCATGGCAATTCAAGTTCTGTGTTCTCCTGAAAATAAAGAAAAGCTCTATAAAATTTGTCAGCCCAGAGTAATTCATTTTATGGAGAAGAAAAATGCTAAGGTATAATGAGTTAATATTGTAAGTAATTTAATAAAATATTTCATGCTTTTATGTGTATGTAGCCATTAATCAATTTAAGAGCAATGGGCCCTTTGATATATATGTATATATATATATATATATATATATATATATATATATATATATATATATATATATATATATATATATATATATATATATATATATATATATATATATATATATATATATATATATATATTGTTATGTGTGTGTATATTTTTTTATATAGCTGATCGAATTAGAAGAACTAAGATCCAAAACATTTGAAAAATCTCATGGACCACTTGTGAATAAACTTGACCAAGTTCTATGTGGTCTTAATGTTCAAAGACAAGGTTATCATGGAAAATGTTTTATTGGGAACCATGTTCGTAAAATGTTGCAGGTTTTTTCATCTATATTTCTGCATACTTTTAAACATGAATTTTATAAATATCTTCTCAAATACATAAGTTCATAAATACATAAAGGTTTTTAAACATTAATTTTGTAAATGTGCCCTAAAATGATCTTTGTTCATTAGATAAACAGTGTCCTAGATCTTTGCAATTCAATACCTATGATAGTAAGCGATCTTGGATTTATTGATACAGATGTTCATAATGAGGCAATGGTTTTGAGTGAAAAATTTGTCATTTTGTTCTGCAAATATGCAGCATGCTAAAACTTTATGAATTCAAGTGAAATCATTAATAATAATCCATTATCAGAATTAGGTGAAATTACATTTTTTAAAAATTTATTGTCTTGCATTACAGTCCTCTTATTAAAATTTACTCTCATTTAAATTACACTTGTAAGGGTTATCATAGTTATTCTTTTCTTTATTTTCTTTATTTTCTACGTTCTTTTATTTATTTACTTTTTTGGAATTAGAGAGAGCCATTGAAGAATTAATGAGTTATTTTCGTAAAACATGGCCTAACGAGTCCATTACGCCAAAAATGCATTTGTTGGAGAGTCATTGTGTTGATTTTATAAGAAATTGGGGTTTGGGTCTCGATATTTACGGAGAGCAAGGTATAGAAAGCATGCATGCTGAGTTTAATAGTATGAACAGCACCTTTTGCCATATGAAAGGAGCGCAGCGACTAAAAAGTATTCTGTCTGAACATTACATCAAAAACTCACCAGAAACATTGAAAATCAGACCAACCATTAAAAAAAGAAAAGCTTTGTGAAGTTTTTCAGATGAATTGTGTAAACAGAGTATAACATTACAACTTAATTTCAATTTTTTTTGTAAGAATTTTTTATAATATATTATATATTGTATATTTCCAAAAAAAATAAATAAAAATAGTTCATATTTGAATTTCAATGGTTGGTATTAGAACAGCAACGAATATTTTATTTTTCTAATTCATTATATTTCAGTTTTTATTCTTTACGTTTTACTTAACATCTTGTTCAGTACCTATAACAAAATGGAAATTTTAGGGAAAAAACGTATTTTTTTTTAACGAAAAAAATTCTAAAAATATATAGAAAAAAAAAAAAAACCGGTTCTTCAAAATTTGACAAACTCTTTAAATACCTTAACTCGTTCTCTTAAACACTCCAGACTTTCTCAAAAAATTTATTAAAGTACTTATTTATGAAGAATTACTGACTTCCCTAAACTTCATACCAAAAAAATAGGTAAAGTTCTAAATCTTGTAAAAGTTTGACAAATTCTTTTGTGTAATATTTTTCTCTCTTGAAAGCAAGTAATAATAAACACTTATTAAAAAAAAGAAATTTTAACATGCTATTGTTATAAAAAGATATATTAAATTAAGTTATTAGGGCAAGGCTTTTCAAAGTTTTTTTGCGTGTTGCACGCTTTATTAAAAATCAAGCCGGAAAAATATTTGTTAATGCGCATGCCCACAATAAAGTTCCATTACGGAACTGCCGTGTAAACATTCTTAGAGCTTTTAAAATATTCTAACACTCTTAAAGCAGTTGTTGATGCACTTGAATGCAAAACTTGTTTAAAATGACGTCCGAGTTTGTAGGATGTTAGAAAAGTTTTGTTCGGACAACAAAAGACTGGAAACTGCTGAAAATTAGCTTTAAATGAACTGTCACTGTGTATATGCAGCGTTAATGTTTAATTTGAATTAGATATTTTAAGCTTGATGCGCACGTGCACATTCATGTTTTCAATCATTATTTTCATTGATCGATATTGTTTTACGGCTTAGAATTTCTATTGCATCAAGTTTTGTTTGGACGGACATAAAGTTTATGTTAATAATTTAATTTTAATAAAGAAGTATATCAGGCTTTTGTTTTGGTTAAATGCTGACCCCCTTAGCGTTGAATACAAATTGCCGCGTTGATTATATAATATTTAGCTAAGACGTTACCTTTTTCAATTTTGTAAGTAAAGTTAATCAGTATTAACCACTGTTGCGACATTAAAGGTTCGCCAATAAGAAAAAAAAGTTAAGTTTTAATATGTAAAGAAACAAAATAAGTCATTTAGTCCCTTACATGAGGTACCTTGACTTTCTTTAATACATTAGTTTTTGCTTTCTATTTGCCAAATGCCTCACCATCATTCCTTTGTTTCCGCCAAATAATTTCGTATCCGTGTTTTCTGACTGTAATATTTTCTAAATGTTGACAGATACAAAGTAACGTTACATTGGTTAAGCTGCTTTTGACCTAATCATCATAATATCTTCTGTAACTATTTTTTGAGAAAGTATTTGTGTCTAATAAAGAAAAAAGAAAGATGGAGATTTAATTTAAGATACCAGTAGTATATATATCTAAAACCAATTTAAGTATAATTTCAAATGTTTTCTAATGTTTAGTATTTAATGTTCAGAAATTACTTTCTGATGACTAGCATCTTCAATTCCTAATTGATTATTAATTGATCTTCCTCAAAGAATGTCAGAATATCAGAAAATGATAAATCCTTCTGAAACTGATGCTGTCAGCGACATAACTTTAGCAACAAATGTGGAATTTAACAGCACATCCTTGTCTCACAACCCAAAATTAGAAGTTAACTCAAAATGGAAAAATTTTAACTCTAATCGTCGGGTTGAAAAAACAAACATACATAGAAAAGGTCCTGCTCCAATAGAAGATGCAGACATTTTTAAAAAAAGTGTTTCCAAAGCCACATATGGAACACTAGATTCTGATGTTGAAGATTTAGAATTTGAAGATAAGCGAAAGTCTGGATTAGTGGAAGATCCTTATCGGAAAGTTAAAAGCAAAACTAATGAAAAAGGTGATTCTCTAGCTAGTTGTAGAGCATTAGTTGTTTATTTTTCCAAGTTAGCAAAATCAAAAGATGATAATGAAACAATTGATTTAAACTTTGTTGATTCCTTGCTCCAAAATGGTGCTGATATTAATTTTCCTGACAAACACGGACAAACAATTTTACATGAGATTGCTCGTGGCTGGCATCCAGATGTAGCAAAATTTGCTTTACAGCATGGTGCTGATGTAAATAAAGCTGATAACCATGGTCGGACTGTTTTGCATCTAGCAGCTGCTGTAGATTATGATGAAATGGTAGAGTTTCTTGTATGCAATGGAGGTATGTTTTCATCATTATAATTCATGCATATAGTAATAATTACTAAAAAAAAGGCAGAAGTATTTTAATTGCAGTGTTTTGCATGTATACAAATAAATTTTTACTTGATTTTTTAGATAAGTATGATAAAATGTTTTTATATAACTTGATTAACAATTCATTTGGGGCATTTAATTAAATTTTGTCAGTTTATTTAACAAATAGAACTAACAAATAGTGTTTTTTGAAAAGGTTTTGTGTCTATGGGTAACTATTTTAGAATAATTGCTTAGGTGTAAAAATACCTTAGCGCTGGCTGGGTTTCAACCTTGGATAAGAAGAATTATGTACACTACAAGGGGGTACAAGCATGTGAGCTCAGTAGATGTAAAGCTAATTACATTCATCAGTATGGAGAGTTTCTTAAGCTCCCTCTTGCTGCTAATGAAATTTTCACAAAAATTAAGCAGTGTTGCCACCTTTGTAAAATGAATGACTGGTTCAGAAAAAAAAAGCTCTTGTAAGAATTGATTTTATTTTTAAAACTTAACTTCATGGTGCTCCATGCTGCTTCTAAAAGTTTTTGTTGCCAATAGCTACAGGGCAAATTTTCTTACATTTTATTTTGAAATTATAGCAGATTAATAACTCTGTTTATATATAATATGGCCAGGTATCAAACAGATTCTTTTGTTTCATTACATAGTGGACTGAGATTTATAGCTTCTGTATTTTTAAAGCTTCATGTATGAATTTTTTTTACATATTCTTGATGTTATTTGGGTCAATTTTTAAGATGATTTATGTTTTCTGCAGATGAAAGCACCCATACCACCATATAACACCCTCAATACCTTAATTCATCAAGGTAGTGAGGGAGTTATAGAGTCTTGACACTATTTTTAGTTATTTTAAACTTTTATATTTGTAATTAGCTTTACTGGTAAATACAATGAGTTAAGGCAAGAATCTAAAATAAGTGTAACTAGAACAATGTGACATTTAAGAATTTTGCAACCAGAAAATGAGTGAAGTCATCAAGTAAGTGACAAAAAATAATGTAATAAAAGTTGTTTTTTTTCTTCTTGAATTTATTAAAACAAGCAAACAAAATAAAAAATAAACAAAACAATATTTTGTGATAGTATTCCTTTTAATACAAAACAGGTACAAAAAAAAAATTAATGCAATTTTAATGGAGCTTTTTGACTCTTTTTTGTATAGAGCTGATGTGAGGTCTGAACAGCATAATAATCTTCTTGTAAAAATTTCATAAGTAATTTTGCTGAAAAATTTCTTGCTGTAATGTTCTCTATAACTATGTCATTATTTTTAAACCTGCAGGTATTAGCTGATCAATGAATAGCAGTTACCTCACCCTGGTGAAAAGAGTTACCTTACCCTCTTGAAATTTATTTAAAGTATCTGTTGAAATACGGAATGATAAATGTAAAAAAAAGCTCATTTGCTGGGACATCTTGAATCCAAAAATATTGTTGAACTTACTTTTCCGGGAAAACCAGGAAAAAAAGACTTCAAAATGGTATATAATTGATGTTTCAGCAAAACCTACAAAATATTTAATGCTTGTTGCCTTTGAACTTTTGACTCTATTTTTATTATTATGACATTTAAACTGTCTCATTTTACACTGAGCCTTACAAATGCAAAAATATAAATATATAAATGAAAAATTTCAGTTATAGCACTAATCAGCATTTTAAAAATTGCTTACATAACTGCAAAATAATCCTTGCTGTCTCACAATTCTGTATTGTAAGAATCTGAGGATATTATCTTGCATTTCTTTGTAAGTAATTTTAAAAATTTTGGAGTCATAAATGAATTTTTTTTTTTTTATACATTATACATGAACCACAAACCACAGCTACTAGCTGATTTAGAATGTTCCAACCTAAAATTAAACAATACTACTGCCAAATCATGAAATGAAGAGATGGTGATGTCTATGATGTTTGTGCCGTTAATTTAAAATTGGAAGAACTTTAAAAGTGCACTCCCAAATAAGCTACAAAATGAAGTTAAATAAAAGATAAACAAAATATAAATTGTTCATTTGGTAATAAATGTAAATGACAGTCTATTCAAAGATAAACCATACATTTGTAGGTTTTACTTGGGCACATAATGTACAACCCTAACTGGTGTCAACTTTTAATGTAATCTATTTCTAACAAAAAAATGTTGGAAATTTTTGCTTTTGATTCTTTTAACATAAAAAATGTTAAAATGTTAAAATCAATTTAATTTTTTTTTTTTTTTTTAATATATTTTTAAAGTTTAAACCTTTAAGATAATTCAACGCGTTTGCTGAAATATATTTTTAATTTCTCTTATAGTGAATAGACGTTTTGATATCAAAAAATAAAATGAAATAAATATGTGATACTTACAAAGGTGTTAAATGTTTGTAAAATAATTATGCAAAAGTCTAAATAGTTAGTGTTTTAATATAACTGAAATTAAATATATCAATGGTCTTAGATGAAAATCTACATAACTAGTTATTAAAAAAATATTTTAAAATTTATTTTGTGTAAATAAATGTTGTTTTTTTTACCAGAAATAGTTCCTTTAAATAACTACTACTCTTTTTTAGCAAATTTGGGAGCAAAAACCCTTGGAGAACTACAGACACCAATGCATTATGCTGCTAAAAATAATGCAGCAGCTTCCTTAAAAACAATGTTGCGTCTGGGTGCATTCATCAATGATCGAGACTACAAACGAAGAACTCCTTTATTTGTTGCTGCAGAAACTGGTAATCTAGTAAATATTATAAGTAGTAAATGTTCTTCTTACTGCTCAAAAGCAATATTATTATATACTTTTCTAACCTTTCTCGTATAGCTCGTGCAGATGCTGCTCGTTTTCTTATTGAGCAAGGAGCTCCAGCTGGTGTGTATGATACTAGTGGTACACCGTGCCTTTCTTTAATGATAGAAAAGATGCCCCAGATAGCTATGGAGGCTGTAGAGCAGTTCCACCTTCTTGACCGAGCTTTTCGAAAACACTATTATTACTTAAGTTATTTAGAACGAGATCCTCAATTTTTGTCTGAACCTATTCCAAAAAGTAAGCGAGAACAAAAGGAATTAAAAGAGAAGTTAAAAGATCAAAAAAGAATGCTAAAAGACCAAGGAAAAAAAATGCCCAAGAAAGAAAAGACATACGCCAAAACACCTTTAGAGGTACAAAACATTTTATCTTTTTGTGTTATGTTATTTTTTTTTTGTTTATTTATTTTTTTTTTGTTTTATAATCTGTACAAATAATTTATGTTTTGGGTGTTGAATTAGAATAAAAAATAAAAAAAGAATACCTATCCAGATAATAAATGAAAAAGACCACATCTATTGCATCACTAATAATAATCCATGAAAATGTTTATTCCTTAGTATAAACATGAAAAAATCTCTTTACAAATAATATCAATCTTTTCAGTTTTTGTCTTTATAGCAAAATTCTATTTATTTCAATTATTGTATTTATATTTAATCTAATGTGTTTAGGGGTTCCCCTAAACACATTAAGGTGACTTTCCACTCATCCGTTTTAGCTACGGCTAAGGGAAAAGGATGGGAAAATTAATCACTGTACAAGCCCATATGATTAGTTTTCCCATTCCCTTCCCTTTCCTGTAGCTAAACGGATGAGCGGAAGCTCATCTTTAGATTAAATATAAATACAAATATAAAGATTTTCAAATAAAATGTATATGTTTTCTGATGCTTATTAATAGGTGATAGTTCAGTATAACCAGCTAGATCTTGTTATGCATGTAGTTTTCCAGCGTCTTCTTTCTGTTAAATGGAGTTTATTTGCCAAGTTTGGTTCTACATATACACTCCTCATTAACTTGTACTTCACGCTCATCTGGACATTTCTTGGCATTTTTATACCACGTGATCGAAACTATTATTCTCCACTCAGCAAAAATTGGTGGAGATTGCTGCTAGAAATAAATGGCGTATTACTGACTGGTTACTTTATTTTTATGGTGAGTAAAGTAAACATCTGGATGAGTTACTCTAATAGTTTATGTCATTTAATGAATATAAAACAATAAATAAACATAAGTTTGTTTAGTAGAAGATAAATGCATAGTTTATTAATGCAGTTAAGAGGTTTTATTATTTTTTACATGCAGTATGTTGAACTCTAATTATCTAATTTAAAAATCTTGTTAAGGAGTTATCTCAACTTCGCAAAACAGAAAAAGCTCATAACATGTGGCGTCAATGGCGCACAAAGCATGTAGAGAAAGATCTACAGTATTGTCACCCTAGATGGCCTGAAGAGCGGAAATATTTGGAATCGGAACTTGCCCAGATACGCACATTTCAAAGAACTTACTTTAGAGAACCATGGAATATTTTTGAATGGATAACATATTTTGTTGTTTTAACATTAATTTTAACTCGAATAATGTCAGTGGCTTTGAATGATCAGACTGCAAGTGAGGTTCATCCCCGTGTGTATTCTCTTGGCTTGATTGTCATATGGCTTAGATTTATGCGATCATGCCGTGCTTACAGAAGTCTTGGGCCATTTATTGCAATATTAGGTGAGTTCAAAAAATCATCTTTTTTTAATATCAGTTTGTTATCTGCTTCTTTATTTTTTAATTTTGCTTCAAATATATTTAGATTTGTTGGTGAGAATTTTTTAAATCAGTTTTAAGAATATTTTTAAAACATGCTTCTTTTCTATAGGTTCTGTGATTGCTGATACGATGAAATTTGCATTTCTGTTTTTTGAGTTCTTTATTCCATATGTTGTTGGGTTTTGGATTTTATTTGGTGGTAAAATAAATGCTCAAACTATGGGCAAAGAAAGTGCTACTAACTGGGAGTATTTTAATGATCTGACATTCTCTGTTTGGAGTGTGAGCAGTTTTATCCAAAATTTTTGTAATTTTATTTAAACTTTCAATAGTGAAATTCCATTAATTGTTTTACTTTTCTAGATGACATTGATGGGAGATTTTGATTGGGATGGTTTAGTTGCTGTTGATCGCCTCATGGCCCAGATTTTGTGTGGTACTTATTTTGCACTTGCTGGTGTTGTATGCATGAACCTTTATATTGCACTACTTTCTGACACATTTGCTCGTGTATATGCTCAAGCACAAGCTAATGCTGTCATGCAGCAAGCCCAGACTGTTATTTTGCTGGAAAATAAATTAAATCGAGAAAAAAAATTAAAGTTTGGTCACTTTATGCAAGATCATTGCTCACCAGAGGTTTTATTTTAGTTTTAATTTTTTTAAAAAGTTTTCAGAAATCAGGTAAGCAATTGGAAAGAAAAAAAGCTGACCTTTGCAATTTAAATTGCATGTATATATAAATAAATTTATATTGTATATATATATATATATATATATATATATATATATATATATATATATATATATATATATATATATATATATATATATTACATACATACATGCATACATACAGTACCGTGAATATGTTTTAGACCACTTGCATAATTAGACGTATTTACAATTTTTTTCCTATATAATTTTTTTAAAGCGTACTTAAGTTTAATAATATACAAGAAAAGTTGAAAGAGTATATTATTTTGAATAAATAAACAAAATTGATGAGAGAACATGAGGGATTTGTTTGTTTATTTATTAAAGCGATGTGTCATAATAACTACCGACCAAGCGTTCATCTAAATAAGAAATAAAAATAAACTGGTTTATAGTGATTCGGGTTCATACTCCTTCATTTTTTGTTTTTGACATTATAAAGTGCAGTGATTGAATGAATTTAGTACAATAATTATGGGTTTTGGTACATTTTTTAAAAATTGTTATTTTTTATGAACACAGTTAGACAAATCGTTAAAAATAATTAAACAAAGTTATTAATTTGCATTTTTAGATAAATTATATATTAGTTTTCATTTTTAAATGTTTTGTTTTGCATTTTTAGATTAATTAAATGGGTAAAGTATCTTTAATAGAGAGACAAAAAGTTATTGTGCTTCACGAAGAAGGTTATTCGCAGCGCCAAATTTCGTCCAAAACAGGATATTCAAAGACTGCTGTTACAGAAATCATTAAAAAGTTTAGAGAAACTGGCTCCCTTGAAAATAGAAAGAAAAGTGGTAGACCTCCTAAGCTAACAAAAGATGACAATAAATATTTAAAAACACTTTCTTTAAAAAATAGGAAAAAAACATCAACCGAGCTGGCAAAGGACATTAACACAGCAACTGGGAAAAATGTCAGCTCTTCTTGTATTCGACGACACCTACTCAAATCGGGATTAAGAGGGTGTGTTGCAATTCGAAAACCATTATTACGGCGTGGTAATAAAGAAAAACGACTTAAATATGCGAAACAACACAAAGATTGAGCCCAAGAAAAGTTTAATCGGGTTCTGTACACCGATGAGTCCAAATTCGAAATTTTTGGAACAAAAAGACGCCAATATGTTCGAAGAAGAATTGGAGAAGCCTATAAGCCCGAGTGTTTAAACCCTACCGTTAAACACGGAGGAGGCTCTTTACAAGTTTGGGGCTGTTTATCTTCATCTGGAGTAGGTGATTTGATCAAAATAGAGGGGCGACTCACCGGGGAACGTTATGTGGATATCCTAAGGCACCATGCTGTATCATCCAGAATGAGACTAATAGGTCATGATTTTATTCTGCAGCAGGACAATGACCCAAAACATTGTTCCCGAGTGGCAAAAAATTATTTAAGTAAAATGGCAGAGGAAGGAGTACTACAATTGATGACCTGGCCTCCCCAGAGTCCAGATTTGAATATAATTGAGCATATATAGGATTACCTGGACAGAAAGAAGGTCGAACATGCTCCCCGAAATGCTGAAGAATGTTTTGAAGTACTTCAAAGAGAATGTCACAACATACCCCAGGAATTTATAACTAATTTGTATGAATCTATTCCCCGGCGAATATCGGCTGTGATTAAGGCAAAAGGAGGACATAGTAGATATTAAGAGTTTTTTATGAAGTTTGACATTAAATAGTTTGTTATTGTTCCATATTTTTGTGTGAAATACATGTGTTTTAATAAGTTTATAATATAGAACTACAAACTTAAATATTAGAGAAGAATTCTCCGGGATTTTTTGAAAAAATGTAAGTGGTCTAAAACATATTCACAGTACTGTACATGCATACATATTTTTGTTTCTATTGAAGGGATCTCACAATTATTAGCGGTAATTTTTCATATTTATACAGGATGTCACACTAATTGCCCCCTTCTTTCTGTTTATTATCAATAAAAAAAAAAGTTTCATACCGATAAAGTTTTTAAATGTAATAACAAGGATTTTAAAAATAAACTTCATTAAGAGAATATTTAATAGCATTCATAATAAATTTAAAAAAGTGTTAAATATTTGCTTTCAATTGTAGGAAGTTTATTCCAGAGATGAAGGAAATATGCCAGACGATCACGACAATGATTTATTTGAGAAAGTTACTAGGCAAATCACAAATCGTATTGATATATTGGAAGATTCTATAAAGCGAGTGGGGGGTAATAGTAATTCTCATCCTGGTGGATCGCGAGGTGGAAATCAAGGTGGTGGTAGTGGAGATTCTAGTATTAATGGTGTAATGCAAGTAGTACAGTTTCAGAATGGCCAAATTTTAGATCTGAAAAAAGATTTAGAGGAATTAAAAAGATTATTAATGCATAACAAGACAAAATTGGCTTCTAAAGATCAACCTGCAGTAGCTGAACAGTCTGCTCCCAAACTTCTTAATCCAACAATACTAAGAGTAACAGAATCTGCTCAAGTATATACACCGTCAACAATTGGAATTCTTAGTTACCCATCATCTACTGGCCCTAGTTATAACCCTCCTCCATTATACTCAATGTCAATTGATGAACAACTGAGATCTGTTAGGCCAACTGGTCATCAGAGTTTCTCTGGTACGTTATCGAACCAGCGAAATCCAGGATATGTAACTGAACCTGAAAATAATATAGGAGGTATTGGTCGTGGGAAAAGAAGGCGCCGCGGTAAGCGTGGTGGCTATGGTAGCGGATACGAAAGCGATCAAAACAGCGTATTTTCTGAGCAAATCTCATTGCAGCATCTGAGGCGTCCTCCGAGCCCTAAGTCTGTAGCATCGATGCCTACAGGGAAACGCAAGAAAGGTAAAAAAGGAGCTAATCCTCTTACAGGGAGTTGGGAAGATATACGCACTGATCTACATGTGTAGATTGCTTGTTTAGGGTTTTTTTTACTATTAATAGAATATTTTTATTGAAAAAGAATGTTATATCCTTTCTCTGTTATATTATTATTGTTATATATTATTATTATGTTTGATCGATTTTTTTTTTTTTTTTACGTTCTCGTTGCAATATATTCATCTGATATCAATTTTCAACAAGTATGACTAAGAATCTTTTTACGTTTTTTTAAATTTTCATACTCTAAATGTAGTGGTATTTAACTTTTTGGAGTAGTTTTTTTTAAGATATATTTTGTAAGATAGGTTTTGTATTTTTGCAAAGAGTAAAAAGAAATTTAATTTATCGTCTATCATGGTGCTGGATGTATTCATCGTCTTTCATGTTCCGATGACTCAATTTTAAAATAGTTGGACTTGACTATTTTAAAACAATTTGTTTTATTAAAGGTGGTACAGTTTAGTTTAAAAACTTCCATTTACTAAAAAGGTAATCTATTTTTTACTAAGCTCTTAAAGAGCCTTAACTAGCTGACGAACCTTTCGTTTTTTGCAGTGTCAGACTACTATGTTGGTGTTGCTTATTGTTGCAATAATATACACACGTGGTACACTTTTGAATTTATAAGAAATTGTCACTTATTAGTTGCAAATATCTTTCAATTGGGAAAATTATACAAATCGTCACTTAGAAAATAAAAGCCACCCTATTAAACTGTAAAAAAACATTAAAAAAAACTTTAGTACATAATAAATAAACAGTTGTAGAACCTAACGGCCTATGCATAAGTTATCGGACAAATTTTAATTTTTTCTAGCTATTTAAACATTCATGTGATTTGATGCATATGTTAAAAAAATCTCTCAATTGTTTACTATTTTAAAACACATTTATGTAAAATGAGGTCAAATGCAGAAGAACGAGAACCTTTTCGAAGACATCTCGAAATTTGTTTGTAAATAACCCTAATTTAGGAAAAATATTGAAATTGTAAGTCGTTTCAAATAAGAAGGAATAACTCGAATTATAATCACATGATAACTTAAAAAGATTTAAAACTAATCAGTCTTGTCAACACTAAAACTAAAGAGACTTGTCAACAATCAAATAGGGGTTAGCCAGAAAAAATTGGGTCTTAAATTCCATGTAAATCAATTGATAAATGGTCATCAATTACAAAAAATGAATATTCAATGCAGAAAACGTGAAAAGACTTTCAAATACACTAGTGAACAACACAAGTAAGAAAAAGAAGCAGAAATCTTCTTAAACAGTTCTGTAATACGAAATAACATCAATGTTAAAATATTATTGTAATTACTGATGACAACATCTTTTGAAAGTCTGAATTCTACAAATGTATCAAAGAGTCCAGAAAATGTATTTGCTTAATAGGAATTTTCTCTTGATCGCATCAAATTTGAATTTAAAGAAATTGATTTGAATTTTTTATAGTCGCTTACAAAGGGTGTGAAAGCGAAATTGAGAACTATTGTACATGATGGAGTTTTTTCTTATAAGAAATATCTAATTTTTATTCAAAAATAAATGCTTTTTTTTAGAAAAAAACAGCTTGTTTCTTTCTTTATAAATGAGGTTTAAAGAGATATATATACATAAATATAGACATAAATAAATTCTGCTCATTCTTTTCTAGGAAATAATTAACCTGCTGCATACTTTTAAACCTATATTTTCCTGAAATTGCTTGCAAAATATGCAAGTCAAGATGTGGTTTTTGGTATGCATTTTGAGAGAAACGATATAAAATGAAAACAATAAATCTGCTTGTTCAGTAGTGTATCTGAATTACTACAGCTACGATCAGCAATATACAGTATGCAAAAGAAATAATCGTACACTTGAAAAAAAATCAAAATTTTAAAGATTGCATCAAGAAAATGAGTTTTCCGTTAAAATACTTGAAATTTTTTTTTAGATATCTTAACAAGTATTGTTTAAAGAATTTATTTGTGTATTGGTGAATTAATTGCTTTTCATACCTGTTGAATTTTACACAATTGATCTAATGATGCATAAAATTGACTGCAAAAAAAAAATAATCGTACGCTGTCAAAATAGGTCGTCATTTTAGCATAAATCGAGCAAATTGAACGATCAAACTGAAGTTAGTGAAATTGAAAATAGTAATTTTTTAAATACACTTTTGTTCTAGAAATGAAATATAGTGTTTCAGCGAAATGGCGTCAAGAAAACAACATTTGTCTCTCCATCAACGAAGCCTCGTAATTGATTTGAAAAATCAAGGAAAATCCTACCGTCAGATCCAAAAAGAAACAGGATTTCCTTTTACAACAGTGTCCTCAATTGTTAAGAAGCATAATCTGATCGGAACCGTTGCTAGTGTGGCTGGCAGAGGACGAAAACGCAAAACCACCAGTGCAATTGATCGCAATATCATCATTAATGTGAAGAAAAATAGATTTGTTTCGGCTGCTAAATTAGCTTTAAAAGTTCAAGATCACACTATCACAGTAGCCCCTCAAACAAATAGAAATCGTATTAGAGAACAAGGATATAGAGGTAGAGTTGTTCGAAAAAAACCTTTTTTAACGGCAAAACAAATGAAACGTCGATTAAAATTTGCATTGAAGTACGAAAAAATGCCGATATCATATTGGAAAAAAATTTTATGGTCAGATGAGTCAAAATACAACCTCGTCTCATCGGATGGAGTTCAGAAAGTGTGGCGAAAAAAAGAAAAAGCTTACAAATTAAGTTGTTTGCGAGTTAGTGTAAAGCATGGAGGAGGAAATGTGATGGTTTGGGGTAGTATGAGTTGGAAAGGATTGGGGAAATTGACATTTATTGATGAAAAAATGGATGCCTCAATGTATTGTGAAATTCTCAAAGCCAACTTCCGACCATCTACTAAAAAATTGAGAACGGGAAACAATTTTATACTTCAGCAGGATAACAATCCAAAACATACCGCTATGAAAACGAAGGTATACTTTGAAACAAACAACATTAATGTTTTGGAATGGCCATCTCAAAGTCCGGACTTGAATCCTATAGAACATTTGTGGTATATTTTGGACAGAAAAATTGGTGACCGAGCATTTAAACGCAAAGACGACTTGAAAGAAGCTATAATGAGCGCATGGGATAATATAACAACAAAAGAGACTCAAAGTTTAGTCAACTCAATGCCAAATCGTCTAGCTGAAACCATGAAGGCAAAAGGAGGCCACACTCGATATTAATTTTCATGAAATTTGATTAAGTATGACATTATTTTTTAACTGTACGATTATTTTTTTTGCAGTCAATTTTATGCATCATTAAGATCTATTGTGTAAAATTCAACAGGTATGAAAAGCAATTAACTCACCAATACAAAAATAAATTCTTTAAACAATACTTGTTAAGATATCTAAAAAAAAATTTCAAGTATTTTAACGGAAAACTCATTTTCTTGATGCAATCTTTAAAATTTTGATTTTTTTTCAAGTGTACGATTATTTCTTTTGCATACTGTATATGAGCACACTACAGACATTTAGTGTGTCACTGAGTATCTAATGTATTTTTTAGTCATTCCTGACTAACAGATACATTAGATACTCAGTGACAGTATAAACACTTTAAAAATATATTGAATATTTAAAAATGTTATTAAATATACTCTTGAGATGCTTCCCCGATGTAAAAGTGTTCAACAAAATCTTTACATTGGGAAAGCATTTCAAGAGTATATTTAACAACATTTTTACATAATGGGAAGCAACAAATTTGTCTTCCTTCAGAGGAGCTTTCCTCACTGTCGAAATCACTTTATTCTACGGGAGACAGACATCTTGGTTCTTTTGCAGTAAATGCTGCAGGTAGGATCATTGTTATCATCGTTCAGTGATGCATCTGAATTACTATAGCTCCTACCATCAATTTTACACGTAGATTTTCTACATACAGATTTTATAAGTTGAAGAAAGACAGGACATTGTATTGAACTGTAACACATTTGAGTTTACATTGGAGGGATCTTTGTTTTGCTTCTTCTTTCTTTTTTATGGTACCTTGCTTTTGTTTGGCGACTTTTTCTTTTTTCTCTTTTATTCATTTTACAACTTAAATCACATTTTTGGCTTTCATTGATCCAGATATTTGGGTGACTCTGACGTATTCTTTCGATAGTTTTGGTTTGGCTTTTAGGACCTTAATAAAATCAGGTAATTTAGTTAGTATGGTCTTTTTATGAAACTCATTTATAAATCTTATAGCTTGTCGAAACTTGTCAAGCCAATATGATGTAGAACCACATTGTCTGTTGGGAGACTTTGTTAAACAGGTCCTGATGTACTTGTTGGTACTGATATAGATGACGATATTTCTGGTTTCATGCATTTCCTAGCTCTCTTGAACATGTCTTCTTATATAAACTCTACACTCAGGATATCATTGGTTATGCTAACCCACCTTGTTGTATTAACTAATCAATCTTTTGTTGCCTACATTTCGCATATTTATGCAAGCATCAACATAAATGCTTCTCTATTTATTGAGTTGAATTTTGTAAAAATAGATGGTTTTTCCATCTCATATTCTTAATATATGTCTCTATTAAGTTGGTCCAACATTTGCTTCATATCTTTGGTGTCTGGTGGAGAGGTAAATTTATCTTGATTAGCTCCTCCAGGTCTTTTTTATTGAGAGCTTGCATGCATCTATTTTTATTCCTTATGAGTTCAACTATATACTTCTCTTCATCATGTGTTAAGATTTTGCAATAAGATCTTCCTTGGTTGTTGATTGTTTTCTCATCTAAGCGTCGGTTTCTCGGTCTTTTATTGATAGGAAAAAGCCAGTTTTCAGTGCTGGTTAAGCCCTTATATCATTCTCCTTGCACCTTCGCTTTTTCTAACTGTTGATTTTTTTTCTCTTGAGGATTTTGAAACAACAACTTCAATTTTTGTGGATAGATTACTCCTTAAAATGCGTTCACCAACTCTCAATACAAGTTTTAGATTTATATTATTAATACTAACCCTAAACAAGTTGCCAAAATTTTAAAATCTATTCGTCCATTATCCAACATGTAAATTCTTTTTTTATGGGCAATTAACAGAAACTTAGATTACTACTCTTAAAATTGTTTGCACTGGAGATAACTAGTTTTCTTAAGGGGCCCTCAGTATGATCATTTATTTAGTTTTCTTAAGGGGCCCTCAGTATGATCATTTATTTAGTTTTCTTAAGGGGCCCTCAGTATGATCATTTATTTAGTTTTCTTAAGGGGCCCTCAGTATGATCATTTATTTAGTTTTCTTAAGGGGCCCTCAGTATGATCATTTATTTAGTTTTCTTAAGGGGCCCTCAGTATGATCATTTATTTACCCAAGACAAATAAAAGAGTGCTCTGGTTATTGAAAATTAAAAATGAAAGTTAATTAAATCTTTTAAAAGCCAAAACTACTTCGATCTTTAAAAAATTACTTTAAAAAATTATTTGTACACAAACGGGGCCCCGGAAATCAACTCCGTCCAAAAAGAGCAGAGCCGCTGTGCCAAATGCTTTTGCAGGGCCGCTGTACCAGTTGATTAAAAAAAAAGCAGCTGTAAAGAGAGAAGTTTTGAAAGGTAGATCGCTGAATGCCGCTGCGCGCGAGTTTTACATGGAACAAAAATAAGGTCGATAGTTTCTTAAAAAGAAGCTATCCATATGAATTCATAAAATGAAATTTAAGTCAAACTACAACAACAAACAGGTTTTAACTACGACAATAAATATGTTTGTACAGCAGAAGATGAAGAAAGTTTATCAAGCTATCTACTGTTTACATCAAAAATGAACTACGGTCTTTAAACTAGATCAACGCATTTATTGGCATTTGAATTTTCTGTGAAAAATTATATGATTTCCCCATCATCATGGGATTAAAAAATTTATTGCAGACATTGATTGGTTGCAAGATTTTTTTTGAACACCTAAAGCAAGAAGCTTTGGTCAATCTACTGCTTTTAGCCGAAACGCAGTTTGTAGATTTTTTCAAAACCTCAGAATAGAAAGAAATCAATGCAAATTTAATCCTTAATGTATAATGTTGATGAAACTGGTTAATAACCGTATTAAACCCAGTAAACGTAGTAGCAGGTAGAAATAGTAAGCAAGTTGTAAGAATTACATTTGCAGAAAGAAGATTAGTACATGTTGCGGTTGAATGGAACAAGAAATTCTATTCCTTCGCTATTTTTTTTTTTAAGAGTAAAATTATAAAGATCACATGATAATGGAAGATCACACGATAATGGAAGACCCTTCTGGATGCATAAGGTTTGCAAATCCTTCTGGTTGAATGATGACAAACATTTTTATAGAATGGATGAAAGACTTTGTGAAATATTTGAACTGCTCTCGTGAAATTCCAGTTTTATTACTTCAGGACAATCATAAAAATCATATTTCTGTTAGAGGTTTATACAATGCAACATGGAGTCACAATCCTAATTTTCCATTGCAACCATTAATTGCATCTATAAATTGAAGCCATAAACTACTTCCATAATTTGTAGCGTTTGAACGGAACTGTTCATTGCATGTGACTATTGGATGGTTACAAATCCGAGACCTATGACCAGTGCTGGGTAGAATCATTTTTTTTTTTTAAATAATTTGAAATTAAAATCCTAAAAATAAAAATGATTAAAAATCAAAATCCAGTGACAAATGGAAAATCATAAAGTTATTGCTTCAGTTCTGTATTGAGCAATAAACTGTTTTTATATATAAAGTAAATGCACATCACAACGTTTTTATTTAGTAAAAACATGCTTTAGAACAAGTAGCAGTTAAAATGAACCATGGATAAGTTTTATTACCGTCAACTTTTTGAAAATTGTATCTGGTAGTCTGTTTCGTCTGGATTTCTAAATTAAGCCTTTAATGCCAAGGGTATTCTAGCTGTTGACGAAGAACTTGCTGTATTGTAACGAATGAGTATTTTCTTCACTGTCGTAAGCATTGATGTTGAGGTGGTATATCATGATACAGTTTGTATCCGAAAAGTAGAAAAGGACCTGGAATGATATCATAACATTAAT
The DNA here is from genome assembly GCF_058129835.1 of Hydra viridissima. Classification (NCBI taxonomy): domain Eukaryota; kingdom Metazoa; phylum Cnidaria; class Hydrozoa; order Anthoathecata; family Hydridae; genus Hydra; species Hydra viridissima. The sequence goes on along the minus strand of NW_028324311.1, from coordinate 12,598,498 downwards.
CAGAGGCAGTTTTGAGTAACAGTTATTGTTAAATAGGTGGAGCTTACATTTGTATGGAGCTGCTGATAGATGAAGCTTCTGTTGTGTCGCCGTAACCACAGCCATCATCACTGACAGCTGGTGTTCCTAACCTGTCTCTTTCTTGTTCAGATACCTTGTTCAAGTTGTTTGCTAATTTTGTTACAGTACTAATCAACAGCTAAGTTACACTCTCAAGTAAAGTTAGTTTTACTCACTTCAACTTAAAACCTGGGTGTGACACTACAGCCAGTACTGCTTCTCTAACGTTACTTTCAGTGATTCTGTCAGATAAGGTTTTTCGTGACATTACTTAGCGGGTTTTTCCTTGCATTTCTGGCTCCTGATAACTCATTTTTAATGTAAATAACGTATTTGATATATACCTTTAGTCTTTTTCTTGGATAATTTTGAAAAAGTTCCATCAAGAATAACCGGTATACTGTTAATATTGGCTATCATTTAATATAGTTTAAATATAAACAATACAAATAACAAATATATTAGCATTACTGACTAGATAAATAACACCTGTAGATAAATGATACCTGTTGATAAATGATACCTGTAGACAGGGTTGGACTGGCTTGAAAAACCGGCCCGGGAAAATTGGTCACGGCGGCCCACTTCATTGTATGTTGCATAAATTTTATATATAAATATATATATATATATATATATATATACACACACATATGGCTATTTCCACGATGGAAATTTCTTTTTTCAAAAGATTTTTTTTCTTTAATTGTAGTTTAAACACCTTAAAATTATTGTTAAAATATATTTTGAGTAGAAAATATATGAACCGAGTAGATAAATTTGATGAATGTTAGCAACTGTTTTTTCTTTTTATTATTCGAAAAAGTGAGTAAAATTTGAGGGTGAGTTCTTGCAATATTTTAAACAAAACGCATCCATATTTTTGTTAGAAAGAATTTTTGAGATTATATATATGTCTTGAGTGAAAACACTTTTAGTCTTTAAAAATAACTCAAGTGTTTTTTTGTCACATGCACATCTGTAAAAATTAGGTTGCGTCACTGAACTAAAAACTAAAAAAGTTTAATTATCACAATGAAATTAGGCTTTAAGGCGAGATTTTTTTAGAAATTATATATTTTAATGCAAACTTTTCATCATTAAAAAAAAATTGGTCAAAAAACATTATATTAACTTACAGTAATAGTTTAAAAACTGTTGCGTCACTGAGCCCATCAACGGGATAATTAGCGTTTTATAAAATTATTGTTTATTATTATTTAAAATATAAAAAAAAGATTTAAACTTCCCAGCCTAAATATTGATAAAAACAAATATTTCTAAAACACTGCTGTTAGTTGGAGTCTAGAAATAGTAGACACCATCGCTATTCAATATTGACTAGTATAGCAACATTTTCATCGTTTGACTAGTCGATGCCAAGACATCAATTATTGCATCGTTATTAATTCTCGAAAGAAGGTCTTTTTCACAAGACATCAGCATGAATGACTGTAAACTTGACTGGCTCATCAAATTTCTTAATCTGTTCAAAATATATTTTAATTTCGAAAATGACCTTTCACAAGCAACTTGTGATGAGGATTATGTCAGCACAAATTTGTAAGCCAGAAACAAATTTGAATACGCAAGACTATGCAAGTTAAACTTCTGGAGGACAAAGTAACAACAAACAACACATTTTTTGCAAGATTTGCATTTATTTCTGTGGCTGTCACTGTTTCCCACTTCTGGGATTGTAAAGACAGTTTCAGATTCTTCGGATTTATATTGTTACATGTTGACCGAGACAGAGTCAGATACTTCCGTGTCAAATATCAAATTACATTCATCTTCAAGAGTTATTTCGAAACTTTCCCATTTCCTTGCAAAGTCCGATCATTCCGTTTGAAGCTGATCTTTTGTTACACTAGCATCAAACTTTCTGAGCAACCCACTCAGATGCTGCAATCTGCCACTAGGCATTTTTTTCAAAATTTTTGCAAAATTTCTTGGATCTAAACAAGACAAATCAGCATATAGACTACCATGCTCTGAGAATCTCTGTTTTAAACTACTAATTACTTGATTCATTACCATGTTGTGAACATTGATACGAAATTTATCTTTTGCACTTTCAAGTAGTTGATTTGCTCTAATTCTTTTCTCTTTCAAATCAGTCTGAACTTTAATTTACATTTTATTTGGAAAATAAAATGTAGCCTAACTAAAAATATAATACAACTTTTATGCCAACCGGCCCACCGGGAATCTCCCGGTATCCCGGCGGCCCAGTCCAAGGCTGCCTGTAGATAAATAATACCTGTAGATAAATTATAGTTAATTTTGACGAATTTTTGGTACAATTAAAAGAAAATTAAATGAAAATGATTTAAATATAATTTTAAGGCACATGTGTCATCGTGATTTTAAATCAAAATCAAAATTCACAGTTTACGATTTAAATCATGATTTCAAATCATTTAATTTAGGATCCAATACCTGCCTATTGTTTCTATTATACAAAAGCTTTGTCACCATCCAACATAGAATCTAAATTTCGAGTAGCTTTCATAAATCCATTTAATCCAGAAAACTTAAGACTGTAAATATTTAGCATCATCAGTATCAGATCGCGTAGCTCCAACAACATTTATCACTATATTTATCATATTCACGTCAACAACGTGGAACCTAAAGTGACTGCAGTACAATTTGAAAAAATGGAACCTGAAATAACTATAGTATACGTTGAAACAACTACTTTTAAAACAGCGCCAGAAAGCGAATGCTTTTCAGACGATTCAAGTGATTCTTTTAATAAAAAATGTTCTTTGTGCTTTAGTTTTTACTACTACATTTTGTAATTATTTTACATTTACTTATATTTAATATATAACTTATACTAATACAACTTAAGTCCTACATAACTTTTAGATGACACAGCATCAAATGTACAATTAACGTTATTCATGTGAGAAAACGCCCTAGTTCGGAGATCATAGTAGCAGATGGGTTGCAATGCATTGAGACTTTACAAGAGTTGTTATAAAATTTAAATATATGATATTTAACAAATTTTTGTATGAACAGATTTGAACAAATATGATCTATTTAAACTTTATGAAGTGTAGTAATACATATTTATCTCGCGTTTTTTACAATTTACAAAAAATTGCTTCACGTTTGGTTTTTCAGTTTCAATAAAATCAACACTAATACCAATTTCTATATCAGTCTTTTAAGGTAAATCGAATAAGATAAATTGAATAAGATAAATCAAATAAGATAAATCGAATTAGATAAATCGAATAAGATAAATCGAACTTTCTAAAGTTTAATATAAAAGAACTCTTTGTTTATGCGATTAAAACACCAAATTTTTTGATGCGACTTTGATTTCCATGCCTAAATTGTTTTTTTTAAAGAAATAAGTTGAACGGATTTAATTAAATAGCAATTACACACAGTCAAATTTTTATATCTAAATACATAAATTATCTTAAATTAGGCTTATTTTAAATCAAACGCCTATTCTAAAGTAAATCTAATTTTCTTCTTTTTCTCTGATTTACGTATTCACCAAACTAAATGTCATTTTTTAGATATCGATATCTAGAAAAAGGGATTAATTTACATTGCGAAAACTGAAAGTAAAAGTTTGCAAACCTTGGAAAACAAGATTTAAAATTTGTTTTGATAGGTAAATAACATGTGAACGGTAGGGTTTAGAAGATGCCATATTTTAACTCAAAAAAAATATTTTTGTATTTCAGTGCTTTACTCATTTTCTAACTTAATATTTACAATATTTTTACTCTAACCGTTTGTTATGCTATTTAAAAACACACCTGAGATCCCGGGTTCAAACTAAAATTATAAAATATCTCGTTTAACCTGGAAGTAGTTAATCAAGACATAACATAATTAATAACTAATTTGTAACGTGATTACATTTTTTTAAATTAACTTCATTCCGAACTAGCACTGGGAACGAGTTTAAGACTATTAAATCTTGTTTTTCATTACTAGGTGTTAGTTATAACTTGATTTTTTTTTTTATTTTGGTTACTTTAATTCTCAGCTAAAAAAAGAGAAAAAAAAGAGCATTTAATCAATAAAGTTGTAAAGAATGTGTTCATCTCGTTTACAGAAACCTTAAAACTACCTCAATAGTGTGGAGCATACTCCTTGAAGGAAAGACTAATTAGACTAAAAAATATTAAAGAAAAAAAAAATATCCCAGATGTAGGAGTAATTGAAGAACATATTGGGAAAAAAAAAATTTATTTAGAATTTTCAAATTTTGACAAAAATTTTTCAAGTTTGTAGAGAGGTTAAAAACAGCAAAATTGGATTGTATCAAAAATATTAAACCTCAGTGCGATTTTTGTTTGCATTCCGTCGTGATATTTTCTAAATATTGTTGCCGTTTTAAACTTTAATTAATTCTTAACAAGATTTCCAAAATCTAAATACAAGTTACGATAATAAACATTTGTTTTCTGAAACACGTAGCAGTTCTAATTTTCATTTTAGAATTTAGATTTCGTTATAATCAATTCAATCAAATATTTATTAAAAGTCAAACTCAAATGGCTGTTTTTTATAAACCAGGTCAGCATACCAGTAGGTCCAGCGCTGTTAATGGTATTTTACGATAAACTTGCAATTTTAAACTGCCAGAAAAATACTAAACTTTTTAACAATTAAGGGACTTATATTTTCGTTGGAAGCTTATTTCTACACCTGCAGAATAGTACAAATGGGAGAAAAATCTGTTTTAAAACTGGTTTAATCACAGAAGAAGAAGAAAATAAGAAGAAGAAGAAGAAGAAGAAGAAAAAGGGAGAAAAAAAACAAAAAAAAAACAAACTCGCCAAAACGGCATTTTGTGACCGCAATGCCGCAGTGGCATTACAACGAAAATATGCCAAGTTTCCGAAAAAATTCCAGTCGACTGAAAAAAATCTCAGAAAGTGACGATAACTACGATCTGATGATCGACAACCCAAAAATGCAGCGGAAGTGAAACTGTCCTTTGCTATTGCAAGGGAAGTGAAGAGCAAATTGCGAAACCGACATCAGCAGTAACCGTCGATTAGTTTCAGCAGTCAAGTCGGTTAATTGTATACGAACGTCGGTCGTGCGATGAAGAAAGAAAATCTCTTCTACTTGTTATAAACAAGCGACAAACAAGTCATTTTTGTTATCTAACTGCAGTCAAACTTTAGTTGGCTTTTAAAAAAGTACTTTGACTAACACAGAATAAAATTTTTTAAATGTTTCCCTCAGGAGAATTCGACATGAATAAAACTATTTTTTGTATGTAAACTGTTTTTTATTTTCAAAAAACCAACAAAATCTCATCAAAATTTAATTACTTAATCGATTTATGAAGAGAATGTATTTCATATCAAATTCATCTTCTAAGACATCCGAACACATCGGCATTTAAGTGCACTGATGATCTCATTAAGCGAAAATTTAACATTTTTTTAAAAAAACTATTAATTCGAATTATTTTTTGCTTTTGATCATCTTAATTTAGCCGACAATCTTTTACATGGATGTGAATATAAACGTTGGAAGTGTGACAGACGCTTTAATAAAGCCATACTTAAAACTTAGAATTCGTGACAATGGTAAGATTCCTTTAAATTAAAGAAAATGTACCTAAAAAGTTTATGTAGACATAAATTTTTTAGGTACATATGTATGTATGTATGTATGTATGTATGTATGTATGTATGTATGTATGTATGTATGTATGTATGTATGTATGTATGTATGTATGTATGTATGTATGTATGTATGTATGTATGTATGTATGTATGTATGTATGTATGTATGTATGTATGTATGTATGTATGTATGTATGTATGTATGTATGTATGTATGTATGTATGTATGTATGTATGTATGTATTTTTCTAACGTAGCTTGTGTTTTTTCTCTTATGTTGCAGGCATACCTTAACCTCAGCAAAGAAGATGTTGAACAGCTGCGAGATGTGTTCCGATATTTCGATAGCAATGATTCGGGGTATATTTCCTCAAAGCATCTCGGTATAACGCTACGTTCCTTGGAGCCTAAACCAATGGACATTGATATCGAGGACACGATGAGAAGTGTTGTTGATGAATTTAACAACAAAATTACATTTCAAGAATTTTTAAATAAAGTGTGCGAAGTAATAGAAATAGTTCGAACAAGGACTCAAACCAAAAAGCATCGATCTGTAAGTAAGCACCGCCATTACCACAGTGCGGTAAAAGTGCGTAAAAATGCGTAAATCTGAAATCCTTTGAGGAACATTTACGCAATCTAACCTTTATTTTTGTGTAAATTTATACTTTATTACGCTTTCTGCTATAAAAAAAAAAAAAAGAAAAAAAAAATTTTTTACTGCAGCTATGTGTAAGTTTGCGTAAAAGTAAAAACGCGTGTTTTGCGTTTTTACTTTTACGCAAAAACGCGGTAAAAATGCGTACTAAGCATTTTTTTTTTATTATTGGTGAGCTAACGCCCAGTGCTTGTCTGTAAGCAACAGGTTGATTATCTAGATCTTTGATTTCGCTTATCACAAGCTCCTAACTGTTTATGTATTTGATTTTAGAGTTGTTATACAAATCTTTCTGAAGCAAATATTCAAGAGTTGAAAGATTCGTTCAGCATGTTTGACAGGAATGGCGATGGTACTATATCCATTCTTGAAATGAGCGTTGTCATGGAATCATTAGGTCATCACGCAACAGAGGAGGAAATAAAAATGATGATGCGAGACGTTCAAACCAAAGAGAGTTCTGGGATTGACTTCGATGAGTTTATATCACTTATGACTCGAAAAAAAAGTGCGGACGATATTTCAGCTGAACTAAAAGAGGTTGATTTTTTGACACGTTACAACGGATTAAAAGAACTTCATTTATTATTCTTCTATTTTATATTTTCCATGGTCTCTTTTGTATACATTTCTGAGCATTTTGTTGACATTCCGGCAAAAATGATAAATTTAAAATTTTGGATTTCAATAACTAAAGATTTAACTCTAATTATAAAGTTAAATTCATTTTTATCATCCTTTGGTAAGTGAAGTTTGCCAGATAATAAAGCTCACGTTTTAACTCATTTTTGTACAAATATCTTCATTTTTGCAAAACTGGATTTAGTGATATTTGCCAGAAGGCCGACAACTTGATATGTTTTTTTTATACGTGTACATGTAGTATAATTTATTATTAGGCCTTCGACTTTTTTGATAAAGATGGTGATGGATCAATTAGCTCAGAGGAGTTGCAGATAATTATGTTGAAATTTGGTGAAAATTTAACAAGCGAAGAACTCGAAGAAATGATGAAAGAAGCTGACGCAAATGGTGATGGAAAAGTGGACTACTCAGGTACAAAACGACTTATATATTAATATTAATTATTAATTGATTAAAAAATATGAGTACATTAGTATAAACTCAAAAAATTGATTTAGGATAAACAGGTAAAAAAAAGTTCTCTTTTTTAGAGTTTGTCAAGATGATGAATTTTTTCAACTAATTTCTGTCAATAGCAAGTATATCCTTTTAACATTATATATTTCAACTATGAATATGTTTTTCAATTTTTATTTGTAAATAGTTTTATTTTGTTAAGAATTGTATTACACGTGAACATTTAACTATTTATTGTGACCTCTTACCTCGCTAAAAGCGTGTGGACAGTATATTTGTGTGTGGAGTGGTCATAAATAACCTAACCAACCATCGACCATCATAAGAAGATCAAATGATATGCAGCAAATATTTCTGACACCCCATCAGTTCTAAATTTGATAGAATAAGATACTTAGAGAAACTTTCATTTTTTTAATTTAAAGAAAAAAGAACCGTAAGTGGCTGACAGTATGTGAGGAATCTTCAAAATATTCTCTAAAGTCTACCGGTGTGAACAATATACAGTGGAAGTTACCACCAATAGTTCAACTTTTAAAATATTTAAATAAAAAATAAAAGCATAAAACTTATATTTTTTCCATATGTAGTTTAAAAAATAAGGAAAAAAGTTCAAATTATATTAATCGAGTTCACTAAGCATTATTATTTTTTTTTAAGCAAGCCTCATTGAAAATATTTCAATAAACGAGATATATGTAAACCTCTGTACAGGATATTTCAAATTTTCTGTTCTTTTATCACTCGCCAACACATATATCATGTTGTTTTTCTGAAAGTTTAATCATGTACGTTTTTATAGCTTTAGGAAATTTATTTTTTGCTTAATTTGATAAATGAACATTTTGCTTCATTGATATTATTTCGAATATATAATTGTTGAGAATTTCAAATACAGTTGCACTGTTACTCAAAAGAAAGCATCATTAACATTTAAGACAACAGCAATCAATTTCTAGGTGAGAAAAACTTCCAATTGAAGCAGACTTGTCCTTCATTATGGGAAAAGTATACAAAGTATGTTGCGAACAGATGAAGAACCCATTACTGGCTGTTCAAAACAAATGATCACAAGTCTTTACCATACCCTTTAACCAGATTTTAACCATTAGTAATGTAATTACTATTGATATTCTTATTAACAACATACTTAGTTAACACGCACTTGAAGTCAAAAAGGAATTTTTCTAAAAGAAAAAGTTTCAGTTCCAGTACCAGTAACAAAATCTACTAAAAATTCAACGTAAACTTTGTAGAGGTTTTGCTATATATATGCATAAATGCATGTATATATATATATATATATATATATATATATATATATATATATATATATATATATATATATATATATATATATATATATATATATATATACACACACACACATACACACACACATACACACAATTATGAACGTATATAAATCTACATACACATAATATATTCTATATTCTATATAGCTACAAGCATATCTCTATATACATGTCATATATGTCTATATTCTATATAAATATCTTTAAAAAAATTATTGAATCTCAGATAAAAACACTAATAAAACATTGAGGCAAACAACGCAGACGAATAAAGAAGTTATGTATTCACAAAAAAATAAATTGTTTATTTATATATTTATATTCGATAAATAACTACTACTAGATAAGTGATCTATGTTTCCATAGTTTCAATGTTATGCGTTTTCTTCATGTGTTTTACGAGAGCATATCGCTGTAAGAATTCACTTGGACACAATGAGCATTTGTGCATTTGCTCACCTGTATGAATCCTTCTATGCTGCTTATAAACGTTTGAACGCATAAACTTTTTACCGCAATATTCACATTGGAATGGTTTGTACCCTCTATGAATGATACGATGTTGGCGTAAGTTGCTACTTAGCGTAAAACCTTGGCCACATTCACTACATTTAAAGGGCTTTTCATCAGAAGGGTGACCACGTAAGTGCTTATATAAGGTGCTTTTTGTTGGAAAGACTTTTTTACATATTTTACATGAAAGATTACGCGTCGAAGGCAGTTGCTCATCTACAACTGAATGACCAGAATCACTTCCGATGGATGTAACAGGCGAAGAGCAACCAACACTTTGTTTGGAATCTTCTTTTTCAGATTCCACTGGAGTATAGCTTTTTGGTGTTTGGTAATTAATTACATGTTCGTCTATTCTATCATGTTTAGAGTCAAAATCATTAGGTAAAACAAACACAGGTGGCTCTCCTTCAAGTGTATCTTCAGGCTGATGAGAAGGAATTGTTCCCGTGGTTGTAGATTGCCTTTGGTCATAATGTGGATAGTTATCAGTAGTACGGATGTATCTGTTTTCGTAAAAACCCCTCCGTTCGTCTAATTTGATTTCATCAAGTGCATCTCTTTTCTTTTCGAGAGGTGAACGACTTCTTGGTCGAGGAGATATTTGTGCAGTTCTAGTCACAGTATGTGGAGAGTGCGATCGCTGTAGCCTATGATGAACAACTGGTTCAAAAGATATTGAATCAAGGTCGGCTCGTTTTACTACGTTTTGAGAGGGAAAGCAAATTTGTGTATGACCATTTCCGTGCACTGGAGATCTCCTTGGAGAACGGGGGCGGTATTTAATAAAATCTGGAACAGCAACATTAGACGGAATTGGAGGTAAAGCGGTAACGATATAATCTGTCTTATGCAATGAACTATAAGGAGCTGGTTCCATCGTTGTGGGTCTCTGTATTGAAGGTCGGGTTCTTGAGCGAATATGATATGACGCTTCGATATTAGCTTGTTGCTTAGAAGACGTTGCGTGCAATAAATGTGAACGAATAGAATCAATTTCAGAAAGTGGGTTAATACTGATTTCTGTGTTCATTCCAATGCTAGTGTACCTTTTCGATTTCCAAGCTTCCCGTGAGCAATCTACACAGCGCGTTGTGTCCTGCTTCTCTACTACAGTAAGCTCGAAACTGGAAAGCTCTTTTGACTTGTTGTACTTTTTATCTGGAAGTAATTGCGTCATAATAATTCGAAAGAAGTATTCATAATTGCAATGTCTCAAAAATGTTTAGAAATTAAATATACAAGTAATATAATATAGTATCACTCACCCCGAAGTATGACATCATAAGAGTTTTCTTCTAATTTTGAATCCTGTAGAGTTACTATGCAAGGTATGCCGTTTGACTTTCGTGGCCTCACTCCGATTATTTTATCGCATGGTTGACTCTGCTCAGATTCATATAGTAGTTTCATAACTTCTAAAGTTGTACCCACTTCCACCTTCAGTACAACAGATCCTGATTCGTAAATCATGACCTATGAAGAAAGCAAGCTGCGTGTTTGTCGTATTTGTATTGCATGCACAAATTCCTTGTTATAGAATTTTTAAATGCAATTACGACTTGCAACAAAATTATTTAACTTACAATTAAATACTTCAAGAGTTTTTAGAAAACTACTTGAAACGCTTTTAGGGTTGTTTTTACACAAAGCAAAACCTTCAACACGCGAAATTTTATAGAAATGTTAAAAGGACTAGAAAATTCATCTGTAAAAAACGTTAGTTTAAACGAGGAAATCTAAATACAAATTTAATGGAAAACTCCATTATGCTAACTTTCTTTTTTGGCTTTTCATGTTTTCTCACATTTTCATTCTCATTTTTCTTCTTAAAAAAAAGAATAATCTCACAATACTCCCTAAGCAAATTAAAGTAAGATTAGGGTTAATAATTTCAAATTTCTAATGCTAAAATACTATTATTTTCATTATTATAATAACAATAATTCTACCGAGATTTCTTAAAAACCAACAATAATTCTACCGAGATTTCTAAAAAACCTTAATCTTATCATATTTATGTTTAACCGACAGTAAAATGTTTTAAAGAAAAATATTTTCCCGGTCATTTAGATGGTCTGCTTGTTATTTGGATTATAAACCGATGCCCGTCCAATAAAATCATATTCTATACACACTTGTACCTTAATTCTCCGGCCCAGCAGCTTAACTTCTGTCTATGTATCCGGAAAAAAAAGTTAAGGGGGATTTTCATGTATGGTTTTATTTTTTTTACTTGGATAAATTCAAACAGAAAAAAAAGTAATAATAATAATAAAATCCCATCTGATTGTTTTTTATTTTTCCAATTTTTTTTTCATACAGATGAATTTTAACTTATAGCAGCAAAAAACGGCGAACGGTACGATTACTCTCGCATACAAGTAAAAGCTGACCGCGAGAAAAGAGTTACAGGACGCAGAATAAATTTCTCAGTTTCTTTTTTCAACAGAAAGGCGATCAGTTTGGTGATTCGCTTTGAATTATGAGCGAAAATTTGACTTTTCCTCTTTATCTCTTTATGATTTCAGTATCAGCCGATTGAGTTTACAGCAGAACGACTTCATTGAATATTTACGACAGTTATTATTCTTTTATTTGTTTTTCGTTTCTTAAAAAAAACGAATCCCGATATGCTGTCATATAAAAAGCAATTAATATAATTCACAACTCAAACAGTAGCGGCTAGTTCGAAGAGTTTTTATTGGATGCCGAAACTGCTGGATAAACAGTGTAACATGCTTCTAAATACCTGTGAGTCAATATTAAGATGTTTTACTTTCTTTGTCAATCGATTCCTAAGTTGTTGTTGACGGTGCAAATATACCTTGTTACCTTAGTATTCATTTGTATTTTGCATTGACTTTAAATGTGTTTTCACGAAACTAAATTTGTACAACATTTAACGTAAATGTGTGAGCACAGTATATATCTTTGTCAAAATGATACTATTGATTGCGACATGCTCCTAAATGATTCTCTCAATATAACCCATAAAGCTGTATAAAGAAAGTTCTTTTTTGATGGATTAAACATAAAGTATTAACATGGCTTCAACCTCAGAGAAAAATCTTATTAAAATATTTTCGAGGCTGCGTATTTTTTTCCCCTGGAAATGTACAGAATTAAAAAGTTACGTTTTGCTTTTAAATGAAAACTGATATGTCAAAACAGTGCTCTTAATAAATTTTGAGAGGTGCGGCTCATAAATGCCTTTTGTTTACGAAGATCCTTCAAGAAAAGCTGTTGGCAAAACATTTGTGAATTTTAGCACAACAAACTCTTCTAAACACTCTTTGGTCCCAATAAAAATTCTAATTAAAAAAAAAATCGTAAAAAAATCAAGAGAAACACATAATTAAGAAAGAAAAAAAAATCGTACGACTCACTTCCATTCTTTTTATTTATTAAAACACGATTCTCGACAATGCTGTTTTTCTTTTTTTTTTCTTTTCATTCAGTTACGCAAAGAATTTCAAAGGATTGCCACTTCGTTATTCCACGTCAAAATGAAAACTGCATTCCTTTGTTAAACGTTTCGTGCTAATTTGCGTTTTGTTGGCATAAGTATTTACTCGGCAAGTCTGTTTTTCTTTGTAAACCAGTCTTATACAAAGAACCGCAACGTAAGGTAAAATAATACATAGAAACGACACGGCTGCCAAAAAGATGAAAGAAATATTTTGCGTGTGAAAAATGCGACATCGGTCAATAAATAAAACTAAAGTGTCATCGAAAATTTGGTCGTAAGAAAGAACAAATTAAACAATTTGATTTTTAAAAATGCCATCGGCGGATTTCTCATAGTAAAATACTGCCTCTCATAAGTTAGGTTTTTTTTTTTTTTTTAAAAAAAAACACTCTTACATCGACATCTGCTTGCAAATTTTCGAAAGAAAGAAACACAAAAAACAGCATCAAACTTTATTGCGTTCAAGCTTTTCGTTGAGAATGCTAAAATCTGTTTCAAATTCTTTTTTAAAAAGATTCCCTCGCAATGAGATAGTATTTTTTTTTTTTTTTTTGCAAACAGCAGATTTTCATAGATGATTTCCATTAAAACGCGTGTCAACGCGTTTTATTAAAATTAGACACTACGTAAAAAAAAGCAAACTTACAATTGAAAAATTCTGAGACCATTTTTTCTGTATTCCCGCAATATATAGGGATACACCGTTCCTATATCAATTGATTTCAAAGCAAAACAGAACAAACATTTTACTAGCGATAGAGAAAAACTCCAAAAAAAGTATAGCAATGGGTATGCAAGCAACTCTTGTATTGGTAATAAATAACGATGGTATATGTTACTAAATATTTTTCAATCCACCAGAATAAGTGTTGTTTTGTAAAAAGAAAATCTTCGATTAAAATCATCGATATAAACTGACGAGTATTTTTTTCCCTTTTACAAAACAATTTTGTTAATTTCTTTTGGTTAAAGTAAGAAGAAATCCTGTTAACTTATTCCTAGGAAATTTAACCACGAGAGGAGATACGTTTCATACCCATTGATATAAATTAATACCGCGAAATGTACATCCTTACCTGACCGTTTGTATTTTTTGATTTCAGATCGTTGGGCATAATCGATAATATATCATCGCCTTCTTCTTTAGCCACGGCTACCATGCTTGTTGGAGCTGCCAGCTACGTGAGAAGAAACTGTGTTATTGAATGAAATAATTTTTTTTTTCGCAGTCTTTTATGACTATAATAATCTCATGCAGAGCGCACACTTTTCCTTTGAGCTTGCACACTTCCTACTGAATAATTGATCGAGCACTCCTTCGCTATGCCAAACCAACCAAACAAAAACAAAAAATGGAAACAAAAAAAAAAATAAAATAAATAAATAAAAGAAAACACGATGGCCTTAAAGTGCAAACTCTGTTTTTATTTTCTTTGTCAAAAAAATAATTTTAAGGCATTCTAAAATATGCGAAAATGAAATTATTCTATCAGGTTTTGATTATGGGACATTATTTAAAGCAATAAGCAATGTTATATGGTAAAGATAATTGATCCAAAAAAATGCCAGTGAAGGAATTGAAAACGCTATTTTGTAAATTAATTCTTCAAGATGTCATAATATTTTGTGTAACTATTTATAAACGTTCATATAACTGCAATGCCTTTCAAATGTTAAAAAAAAAAAAAAGAAAAAAAAAAAAAAAAATGTTTTAAAAAAATTTTCTTAACCAGAATTCGAACTTTTACAATGAGTTTTTGCAATTATGGACTGCCCTTTAAAATGGGTTGCACAATAATTTACCATATCTCCATTGAGCAACGTTTGCTGCAAGATCAATTGTGATGACATAAAAGAAGAAGTTTCAGAACGCCTTTGAAAAGTTGACGTACAACCCTAATGAAAAGCTTACAAACATACCATGTACTCGATCAAATCCCCTCTACTCGTTCAAACAGTTACGTAATGATGAAATTTTTACCTGAACACCTTTAAAAACAAAGTTACATTGCAAGAGGACATGGAAACGGCGCTATCGGATACGCTTTAAGTGCATAATGTTGAAATATTTTTAACAATTTAAACGTTTTAAAGAATACGTATCCTTGATGTTAAGGGTATGAGAAAAATAAACATATGCAGAAGAGAAAAATGTAATAATGTAAATATTTGGTTTGAGTTAAAATATACCGTGTACGTTAAGCATTTTGGCGATACGTCATTTTTTATGTCGGTTGCCATTTAACAACATAAACAAATGCAACAAAAATAGATTTTTCGTAAAAATTTGCGTTTAATTAAACACGACACTTCCATTGCGTAGTTGAACAAAAAGAACTTCTAAACTTGAAATTTTCACTCTTGTATAAAATACAGTCATGCAAGAGATGTTTAAATAATGCGTATTGTCAGTTCGTTTCCTATTTTAAATGATTTACTTTTACATTTACACATTTATCTTTACTTCTACATCTACAGATTTATTAGTAGACTTTTATATTTATTAATTAGTCTTTTCTATTGATCCTCTTTCTAACTTGCAATCGATCTATCATATCTATCTTCCAATCTAACTTGTAATCAATCTATCGAATCTATTCTATTCCGATCGTATTTGATCTTTCGACGAATAATTCTAAATATGAATCAATCTTCTATTTACCGAAGAATCTTTCGAAGAAGGAATTGATCTTAGTTCAAAATAAATCCTTCAAACTGAATGGTGCAACAACAAAAAAAAAACAAGTAAACGCAAAAAAAAGCGAGTACAAAAAAATAACAAGCGAACGTCAGGAAAAGGAGATTTTACTCGAATGCCATCATGCTGCGTCCAGAGGCAAATTAATGCGTAGAAAAAACATAAAGGAGTTGACTACATTACTTACAGCTAAGATCACGACAGAGAAAGAAAACAAAAGGAAACCGATTAGAGCTTTCAATGCGCAGTTGCGTAAACATCCGTTATTTATCGCAATATTCAAGTGAAATACAAGCACATAGTTGTGGATTAACTGACAAGAAAGCGAGCAGCAGGCTTACTTTCTGATACTTTTCTGTATAAACAAAATTTCTTAGAACAGTGTTCACCCCCCACTGAAATGCAAAACAGAGCATACAAAATTACCGTCAACAACCGTAATGCTTTCACCTCATTTTTCTTAAGATGTCGACAAACAACCGCTCTTATTTTTTCTTATTTTTTCACTGTATAAAATCTTAAAATTAAATCGATGAATGACAAAAAACGCTGACACTGCAAAATCTTTAAATTAAATCGATGAATGACATAAAATGCTGACATTGCAGCTTTAATTTTATGGACGATCGATCAAAATTAATACGAAATATAGATTTACGAATGTTGTAATCACTCTTCAATTGATGCCGTTTTACTTCTTTTGTTACTTCTCGTAAAGAAATTTTTTTCTTTAAACGTTGCCTTTTCTTCATTATGACTCATTGGTCTTTCTGGTGATCTGCCCTTTGTATGTTATTTTTGGTAACTTTGATTTGATTTCTCTTTTGTTAATGAAAAAAAATACTTTTTATTTTTTCTTATCTTCGTTTTTAAAGCATCTCTTCTTTTTAAGCAAGTTTTTGAAAAAGGCAGAGTGCACCAGCGACAATTTTTTAGTTTAAAAGTTTTTTACAAGAAACAGTTTTTCTCTGAGGTCGTAAGGCGATCAGATCAAGAAGTTTAATTCGAAAAAAAAATGAAAAAAAAAAACAAAAAAAAAACGACAAGAACAAAGAACAAAAGATTTTTGTTTGAGTTATTTATCCATAGCAATTAAGAACTGAAATATTTTAAAATCATTTTCTGCTTCTCTTCTCATGGTAAACAGTTTTTCGTTATCAAAATTATGTAATACCAAATTGCTTCTCAAAACGTTGTTTTCGTTTTATTCGATGGACGTTTGTTTTGTTTCTAAAATAATTCTTGAGGAGATTGGTAAGGTAAACGAGGCAGAGTGCGAGTCTTCAGACATGCTTATTCAGATTTAACATAATACTGATCAGAAAAACAGGCTTCTGTGTTTTGACTTTTTGAAGTACGCCTCGTTAGATTTGCACAATAAAACTCGTAACTGTAAAAATAGATGAAATTAAAAATGAAATTTAGATGAAATAAAATAAAAATGAAAAATAGATAAACTTAAAAATGAAATTTAGCATGTATATGAATAAAAAGATAATAACAAGTGTTTGACAGTTGCAAGCAACAGGTGGTCGGCGATTTTTTAATATTGCACAAATCAATTATCTCTATTAGAAAGAAAGAAAAAAAAAAAAAGAAGAAAAGAATGTAAAGAAATAATACGAAGAAAAAAAAAAAAGAGAGAAAACTTTAAATAAAATGAAAGATTTAAAATGAAAGTTATAGTTACAAATTTTTTTAAGTCTCAAAAAAATCAAAAAAACATTATCGAAAACAAATGAATGAAAAAATCCTTTTCATTGCCTTAAAGAAAAAAGGAAAGCAACCTGCTGGTTGCAAGAAAGTTGTTTAATAATAAATAACTTAGGTGCAACTGAACGCACCAAAACAAAACAAACAAACAAACAAAAAAAAAAAACAAATAGAAAAAAAGAGAAAGTGAACCTCGAAGAACCGTATACCTTTGTTTCTAACATCAATCTTTAAAAAAATATTAAAAAAAAAAAAATTTTTTTTTTTTTTGAAGTATCAATAGACCTTGAATTACTCAAACCCAATCGGTTATTTTATTATAAAGAAAGCAACCCGTTTGGCTGCGCATTATTTAAAAAAAAGCGCGGTTTCGTAGAATAATAAAAACTATTTGAATTGAAATTTTCTTAATCGGAATTTAAAGTTTTTACTTTTATTAATCAGTTTTGAATTCTTATTGTGAAATTCTAAGTACATCACCTAATAATAATTATCAGACCTCCTTGCACATCTCAGGTATTTGTTAACAGACCTCCTTGCACATCTCAGGTATCGAAAGAAATTAAAATTATTAGTTTTAAAAGAAAACTCCAACCAAAAACGCACGTTAAGGAACGTACATGAATTTCAACAGTTTCACCCAATAAAAAATGATAAGATTGATAACTTTGAGTTCTTTTAAGTAGGATTGAAATTCCACACCGCAATTTTATTTTCATGCAAAACCAACCAACCATAAACGAAAACCAAAACCAACCAACCAATCATAAACGTTTTCAAACTCTTTCCAAAAACCTTTAACAAGTCTAGACTTGCTCACACCATAACAGAGGAAAAAAAAGAAATAGAAAAATAGAATCGTCACCAATCTATTTCACTAATCTGCTTTTCTTCGCAGTACTTGGGCCAAGTAATCAATATTTTTTTTCTTTCTCTTTTTGGTCCTTTAAATATACAACTTGCTTTAAATGCATTTTTCCAGCATTAATAAAATAGACTATATATCATTAGTCGTCTTATTTAACTGAGTTTTAAACTAAATTATATGACCAAATTTATAGCAATATTAAAGCAATATAAATTAATATCGACGTTCGGTTTATGATGCGAAAAATATGACAAAATTCTTTTATTTTAAAAACGCTTTTTTTTGCGACAATATTTACAACATAAAAGAAAGATTTGAAGAACCCCCTTTTTTAAAAACTATATAGAACATATATTTTCGTGGTATAAAAAAATAAAACTAATAAAGAAATAAAAGTCGAAGTGAAAGCAAAACTTATATAGAAACGATATTAGAAATCTATTACTCGAGGAATTTTTATATATATATATATATATATATATATATATATATATATATATATATATATATATATACACACACACACACACACACACACACACATATAGAACACATTTCAATAGTTTTAAATTGCCTTATGCTTTTTACAAAATTCAAACAAAAAAATATTTTCTCGTTTTTCTTTTTTTTTTAAATTAAAAATAGCTAAACAACATCAAAACGATAAAAACTCGTTAATATAAAGGTCTCACAAAACGAACCTCAATGAGTCTCAAATACCGAGACTCTATTGGCTGCAATACCAAACGTTAAAATTAAATAGATTTTCTCAAAGTAAAAGAAGCCGAATCCAAGAATTCAGTCCAAGATTTACTCAAATATAGATCATAAACACCTATAATGCTCCTCTTCGCTTCTACTTAATCTTCGTTTCCCTTAATTGAGGGTCACGTGACACCTAGATTTCGTAATCGTTCGCTTATATTTCTCGAGACTAAAGAAAAAAGAAAAAAAAAAAGTCAAAGAAAAAAAGAATTTAAATAAGGCTAGTTGGATATAATCTCATAAATAAAAAAAACAAAAGACAAAGATAAAAAACTGACAATTTGTAAGAAGTTTTTTATCAGCCGAAGATCGTGACTGTTGAACCAAACCATCAAATAAAACTTTGGAAATTTTATAACATCGTTCTGCTTGAACATGGTTAGCCGTCAATTCAGAAAAAGCAGCGTATTGACACTAACAAAAAAAAACATATCAAAGAACCAACAACTACATGTTAATATAACACATCGTTGGAGAAAAAACTCCACCAAATGCATCAATTACACGAAAATAAGAATCACAATAAAAATATCGATATCGTGTTGCGAATAACTGACACGCATTTAGAAAAAGAATATCAACAATTACAAAGATATATTTTTTCCCATAATATTTATAAGATAAAGAAGTTTTATTTTTGAAAGTTCAAGATTTCATGACCTCGGGTAAATTCTGCAAAAAAAACTTTGGCGGCAAGATCAGAAAGAGTTACAGAAAAAAGATTAAAAGGTAACAGTCTGTTTTCGACTATTGAAAAGATTATTTTTTAACTTAAATTGACATTAACTTTAGATTATCGTTACCACAACCACCAGAAAACACTTAGATGACAGAGTTAACACGACTACCAGAAAACACTTGGATGACAGTTAACACGTCCAACAAAAAACACGTGGATGACCGTAATTTAGAAATAACTATTTTTTTTTCAATCCAAGAACTCTAAAACTCAATCGACCGAATATTCAAACTACTTTTACATCTATACTGGCTTCTTCAATGATATTTGTAGCTCTAACTTAGTGGTATCGATAATAAAAATAGAAACAACTGTTGGGTTGCAACATTAGAAAAAAAATATGAATAAGGTATTTTTGAAATTAGATAATTTTGAAATGAGATATTTTTGAAACGAGGTATTTGACGAAGATAAATACTTTCATTTCTTTAAGCATAAACTAAAACAAAGACAACATATAGACATAATAAAAATGATAGAAAACAACACAAAGAAGCAGTTTTTGTGTTTCAAAACTAAAATAAAATTGCATACCACCCCAACTCCATATATATAGAGAAGTTTAGCAGTATCCACCTAAACGGAAATACAAAAATTTGACCACAAAACAGTGAGTTGAGAAACAGAAAAACAGTGCATTGAGTGATAAAAAAAAAAAGGCTGCTGAACACACACACGAACTATTGCTGAGTACAATTGATTTTAATGTCTTAAGCTTGATGGTTGACAATAGTTTTTATAAAATTCACCTTGAACTTTTTTATATTTGCAGCAAGAGAATAAATTTTAAAAGTAGCAACTCTATGAATACAATCATCGCATAAAGAAGAGAGCTTGGTGATTACTAAAAAATCAAAAACCGCATTTGATGTGAAAAAATATTTCCGTAACAACAAACATTTTTCAAAAAAAAAAAAAAAATTAGAACAGTAACAAATTGTTCACAAGTGTTTTTCAAGCACCATTGATGCTTGATGTATTCAAGGTAGTTTAAATTTTGAAGCCTGGTCATCATAGGAGTCTACTTCAGCAAATAAAACGGCAATAAATGGTTATACAACTTTTTTTTTTTTTATTTGAGATTAATATTTTGTGTCCTTAACTTCAACAATTTTATTATTACTACATGCAAAGTTCTTGGTCTGCACTTTAAAACTTATATTCACTTTCCTTTTTGTGTATGGATTTATCTACTTTTTGCTTGTTTTAGAATCAATAGCATAGCATACAGTAAACATTGCAAAAAGAAATTAATAGTTTAATGAACCAACTTAGGAAATTTTCTTTCATTTACCTGTTTTTAACATTGTGGTAGCTTGCAAAGTTCCTTTGCTCTGATGGGAGTGTGCAAACCTCAGTGCATACGTTGCCACACGCAATGCTTCAAGAATCAATAAGATTTTACTATGCTTACAACCTTCAACTGTTGGTTTTATGCTATTGCTTATTTTATTATTGTCATATAAAATATCTGACACATAGCTTGAAATATTTATGTCTGCTACAATAATCAACAAATTCTCTGCAAATGAGTATAAAAACTCAATCTCTTCCATGGCTATTAAATGCTCACGAGATAAGAAAGTCTCTTCATGATGTTTTGTTTGCTGAGTCAAAGAAATTGGATTTAATGAGTTATTAGAGCTAAGATTACCTTGAGGTTCAAATTTAAATTGTGAATCTAGAGTCTCCTGTTTTCCATCAATTTCAGTTTCTTCTCGCATTTTGTTTAAAAAACTTTGATTATTGGTTCTACTTGCTCGCCTACTTTGTTCTCGCCGAATTAAGCTCAGTTTATCATGCCAACTTGATGGTGAAGCTGCTAAAAACACACCTGGTGGAGGAGTATTTTCACCCAAAGATAACTTTGGGGATTCTGGAGACTCAGATAGTTTGAAAGAAGGTGATGGAAGGTTTGCAAGGATATTTTGCTGACGATTTTCTAAATTGAGCTGTTTTAATAATGCAGCTAGATTTGACTTCATTTCTTCGTGTGTTTTCTGCACAGGCATCAATTTTACAGCTTGAGAAATCAAGGCAGGTGATGATTTACTTTTATGAAGAGCAGTGTTACTAGAATCACCAGAATCACCTGTCAATAAAAATTTTTCATTAGAATTTTCCTGAAGACTATGGTTTTTTATAAGCTCTTTCATTGGATTCTCAGAATTAGAAATAGTAGCCCTACGAACTCTTTCAACTTTATGAACTATTGATTGATCCTTGTGAAATTTTTCCTTATTATGATTTTCTCCAAAATCTGCCACAGGATACAACGATGGAGGAGTTGAAACTTTCCATGAGGTTTTTCGACATAATGTAGGAGCAGATTTATCTTTAGATAATGGTGAAGGAGTGCGTGAAATATTTGTTGGAGATGGGGATTGTGATTTTGCTTTTCTCATTAAATTTCTAGAATTATAAAATGCGGAATCAAGTGACTCAGCTACAACATTATGCGCTTGATCAAAAAGTACAATGTCATAAGGGTTGCTTTCTGGAGAACCAATCACAAAATGTGCTTTTTTTTCTTTACCAGCTTTTGATGAAGAGCTGTAAGTTAATAAGTTTAAATCAACAAAATTTAATTACATCATCATAACATAGAAAGTTTTAAATTGATGTTTTCTCATGTAAAAGCCATGTAAAAATGAAATACCTAATAATACTTTACACCTTGATACTAAGAAAAAACAAAAACACCTTTCTGCCACTAATATTTGTTTGTGTTTTGAAGGAACACGATATAGCTCTTTACGAACATGTTGCGATACCACAACAAAATCATCTGGGGCAGAAGAACTGCATGGCTTCACCTCACACACATTCAATTGTGTAACTAAGCAAAATACTTACAATAGAAAATTTGGACTCATGCAGAAACTTGTTCTAGTTTAATAAATTCAGCATTTTTAAACTATATTCTCAACCCTTCTCATCAAAAAAATACCTGGATCAGTATACAATTTAATGTCATCTGGGGGTGTCACAGCAGCTTGCTGTAAGTAATCTGTATACTGTGGGGATGATAATGATTCCAATGGTGATCGAATACCTCTTGAACACTCTGAGAACCCTCGTCTTCGTAAAGGAACAGCAACTGGTGTAGCTAAAATAATAAGATTTGAGTAGTAAAAGATATATTTACAAACTATAAATTTCATAAATATTCAAGTATAATATATATACTGTTCATAATTGTAAAAAAACAATAAACTCACAGGTAAAAGATTTTTCACCAATCAAAAAAGAGTGAGTAAAAAACATATCTAAAAACAAATTAATGATAGAAAAACCATAACAAAAAAACATTTTAAAAAAATAATCATTTTTTTAAAAATAATATTATGGGATAAAACTATTGCAGAAAGCCAAAAATTCAAATATTTACCAAAAGACATTCTTTCTTTAGGATTTCGTTTTAGTAAACCATACAGCAACTCTTTCATAGATTGAGAACAGTCAGCAGGAATTCTAAAGCACAAATTAATGAGTTTTCATCATTATAAATACTTATGTTTCTAAAATATTATATTTTTCCTAAACTTCTATATCAGAAAGATGCAAGCACAATGTAGTCAACTTGTGTTTTGAAACAAACATAAATAAACATTCCCAAAATTAAATGTTATAACTTTTAACAGGCTTGATAAAGCAGAACTTGAAATTCGGTGTAAAGAAATTGATATAGGAAAACTTAATTTGGTCAAGCGCATTGAAAATTTTGCTGGAAAAAAATTTTTGAAAAAATTTATTTGATCTTAAAATGGTAAATAGTGTCTAACCATTAGTACTGATGTACAAATGCAGTGGTGGCAATTGCATTTCAACTAAGGAAAAACTATTCTTAAAATCATAAGGACTATCAAATTAAATCTGCTCTCTGTTCAAAATAGAACTGATCAGGCTTTAACAAAAAGCTATCTAGAGGCCACAGTGAGAAGAATATGCATTAAAGGTGCCTACAGGTATACTGTGTGTTCAAAGACCCCCTCAAGAGTGATAAGAGATCCACAATTACAAAAAAGCAAGCTGTATTACAACATCCTCAAAAGTGACACCTATATATTAATGAATGCTGGAACTTACATCAAATGTGACTTTTAAACAAATTTCAGGAAATAAACTTTAAATTTCAATTTCTTATAGTATAAACATTTGTTTTCAGCAAATTTAGCAAATAACTTCTCATCTGACAGGCTTTTTGCACCTATGATATAAAGAAGTTTCGAAAAACAACCATGTTAACTTCTGACTATTGTTAAAAAAATATTACTCAAGAATGGTGGAAATACTAAAGAAATGCATCTTCATATTAGAGAAATGAATCTTCATGCTAGAGAAATGCATCCTAATCCTGTTCAGAAGCTGATGAGCACTGTCAAAAATGAGGGAAATTTGAAGTGATATTTCTCTTGAATCATTCTTCTATATCTAATTTTTTTTCTTATCTAATCTTTATATCTAAATCTTATATTTATATTTAATCTTATTTTAATTTTTCAATTTGCATAATTGACAAACCTGCAAATTACAAGACATGAAACTTGCAAATCTGACTTACATTGGCTTTAGGTGTTTGTTACTCTCATACAGTCTTCTCAGATGTTGAGGATTACTGGCCTAAAAAGCATTCAACCAATTAAAACGTAAAAGGATATTTATAATAACATTGATAGAATAATTAATAACAGGATGCAAGTATTCAATCGTTTATTAGGTTTTGGAATAGATAAACTTCTCAGCATTGATGCATGTTTTAAAAGTATAAGAAAAGAATGTTAAAAGAAATAAAAAAAAGCAGATTTTCTGGACTTTATGGAAACAAGTATAAAAGAGGGCAGTAAAAAAGTCATGACAAAAATTTGAAACACTTATAATAAGACATAATTTCACAAATACAGCTATGCAAAAAAGTTTAATCGAGATAGAGTTTTTCATAACAATGTGCTGGTTTTTTTAACATTAAAGTTTATCGGATATGGATTTAAAGTTTATCTTTTTTGTTTTTTGTTATTTATGTTTGTATTGATAAAATAGACAAAAAAGAATATTCACACATACTACACTACTTTCCTAAAACTAATTGAATGTTAGACAATATATTTTACTGATAACATTTTAATTGAGTAAAAGTTTAATCAAGTTATTTAATTGTACATTTTTCACACTTCGTAACTAATTATTATACTTAATTACCGCTTTAAATGGTAAATATAGTGAGTACTCATGATTCTTAAATAAAAAAAAATTTTAAAATCGCAAAAAATTATTTTAATTGTTAAAAATTATCTAAAGAATAATTGCAATATTTTAAATTTCAATTCGCTTACAAATGGGTAGAAAAGCAGTATCAGAGAGCATCAAATGGCAAATTATTGGATTGGTTAAATCAAAGAATCATAACAACATTGAAATTAGTAAACTTATGGGTGTTTTTAAATTTTGTGTGTGAAAAACCGTGAAAACCTGGGAGCCAACAGGTTATGTTGTTGACATGCCTCATTCTGGAAGATCACTGAAGCTTAGTGACCGTGACAAAAGCAGCATATTTAGAATCAGTAGAGAAAATCCTAGGTTTAGCAACAAAAAGCTAGCTCAAATATTCAACCAATCCTTTTCTTATCAAAATGTAAGCAGAGAACTTGTTAGAAGAATGTCAGCAAAAAAAGATATTGAGTCTACTGCAAGCACTATTTACAAGCAAAATGACAAGGTGGTGGACTCAGAAGACATATGAGGATGTTTTTCCCACAAAGGCCTTGGTATTTATGAGCTGTATAATGGGTGTATCAATCAATACACCTACAAAAACATACTTGAAACACGTTTGATTCCATCAATAAGGCGATTGTATGGCAGAAGCAAGCAATACATCTTCCAGCAAGACAGGGCTTCAGCACACACAGCACATAGCACAACACACTGATTTAACAAAAGAAAATCAATATTTTGTCTTGGTGCCCTAGATCACCAGATATCAAACCCAATAGAAAATATTTGGTCATGGTTGGCAATCATTTGGCAAACCATCAAATTCAATCAACTGAGCATTTGAAGCAACTTCTGAACAAGTATTGGTTAAAAGTGCCACATGAGATAAGCGTGAAATTGGTCAAATCAATGCAGAGACAAGTTCTTCTTTGCTATAGAGCCAAAGGAGGACAATTTAAATATTAAACTTGTATTTTTTTAAAATTTTTTATGTTCTAAACCTTAACTCAAACTTTTATGCAACTCATTTTATGATTATATATTTATTAAAATTTTTCAATTACTTATTTTTTAACTATCTTACCTTATCAATGTTAGTTGTATAGCTAATTAATTGTTTTTTCAAAAATAAAAAAAATTAAATTCATTTCCATGATTTTTTTTTTTTTAGTTGAAAAAACCCTGAAAAGTTAGATAGAAGTTACCATCTCAATTAAACTTTTGTGCATAGCTGTATGTATGCAACTTATCATACCATAAAAGGTCCTTTTCCAGTTAAACATTGATAAACAATTGCTCCAACACTCCATAAATCAGCTTTAGCATCATATGCTTTTGACATAATCACTTCAGGAGCCTGTCATATTTAAAATTTAATTACAAAAATTATTTTCTTTTAAAGGTGAATTATTGACTTACTCTCAATAGCTCCTACACTCCAGTTAATTATGTAAGCAATTTTAAAACTTACTCATTTTAATAATATATTTTAAAAGAAAATATTCCGACAACATTTTTGACAAAAAAATAAAATAAAAAAAAGATTGAAAACCTTTTTTAAATTTAAATAATGTGTTTTGATAATTGCAATAATCTTGTTGATGATGTGAGAAATAAATCTGATATTTTTATAGAAAGCAAATGTTCAAGTATTAATTGTTTAGAAAAGTTTAAGCTAAAAATATCTAAAATTAAAAATATTATCTAAAAAGACTTAAATATACCATATACATAGGTGATCCACATAGTGTTGCTGCCATCATTTCACCATGTAAAAATCGTGCAAAACCAAAATCAGCTGTGTAAAGCAAAAAAACATGCATAAGTAAAAAAAACATGCATAATATATTACTAAAAAAAATCTATTTAGCATAAAAAAGATTTTTAACAAAAATATACAAAAGCATTTCAGGAACACTTTTTAAGGAATTAGTAAATTGGGTTGTCCAAGAAATTTGTGCTGTTCTATTACTTATATGAACTTTTTTTGTTAAAACAATTGTGATTTTGCTTTTTTCATTAAAATGCAATTTGAGTAGCAAAACATCTTTTAGCCATTTTTTTGTTCTTTCATATTTCTTGGAACCCTGATATTTCTTCTTATTAAAAATTTCTTTTATAGATCCAAATTTATGGAGCTCCAAGTCGATGAAAAATAACATCTCTTACACCTTGTTCATTTTGAGTATTATTGCCAATCCAGCTAAACCCAATGCTATTCAAACCCCCAGAAACATTTGTTCCATTTGTGGAGAAGGCTTCATAACTGAAAGAACAGCTTGTAAATGCTTCAATCAATTCAAAATTATTCAATTTGACCTAAGTGACTCTCCTCAATCTGGGCACACTTCCCTGATGTTCAGAACACATATTTGAAAAAACTTCAACATTATCATTTTATCTAACAAATAATAATGTTAAAAAAAATAATAATAATAAAAAAAGGAGTCAAATTTTTTTATGTTTACTTACCAATTTTAACTCTAATGTCACATGGTTGAAGAGACTTTGAAAAAAGATTTTGATGACTCAGCAAAATATTTTGTGGCTTCAGATCTCTGTGAACTATGTCTTTTGCAGTCAGAACTTGTAAAGCTGATGCTAAAAGATAAAAAAAAAAAAAAAAAAAAAAAAAAAAAAATCATTTAGCTGATTTGTCTGAAATATGGATTGATATCTTTTTATGTAAAGTGAGGTATTACCTATTTGCCTCAAAAACAAACGTATTGTGTCTTCACTCAGAGTTCCTTTGACTAAACCATAAATGGTAAAATTAAATATAAACTGTATATGTATAAAGGCAAGTGCAGTTAAAATAGACAGAATGTTTAGCTTTTAAAATCATGAGTTCAATTCATTTATTATCACAACAGACTAGCTTAAGTCATAATAATTTTTTAAAACATATATACTTACGCTGCAAATAATCAGCCAGATCACCACCATTGCAAAACTATATATTAAAAAAAATAAAAAATACTACAAATAAAAGATAACATATTATGGCTAATAAGAAAATCTATGATAGCAATCTTGCTTTTTGTTTTTACAAACCATATGTATATATCTATATATGAAAAAGAATTCGTAAAAAGTGTCATAACCTCATACCTCCATAATAAGGTAAACACTTGTAGGTGTTTCCTAAAAAAACAATTATGTTTATAACAACTTTAATTAAATTTTTAAAAAGATTTTAGAAAGATTTAGAAATTTTCATATTTAAATACATAACAACTCTCACTACTATCACTGTGATTACTTAAAAAACAAAAATTTAGATAGTTTAGTAAATGAGAAATGTAAACATTTATAAGTATAGTATGCACCCTTAAAATCTGCAATAAATTTTGAAAATGGTAGGTTGTTAAAACAAGTAAACAAGAAAATACTTTTGGTTATATTTCACATCATCTTTCAATGAACTTCAAATAAATTATTAAATCTATGAACCATTAGCTATTGGTTACAGCCTCAATTCTGATCCTGAATTTATTTAATGTCTATTAGACTCGTTTAGGCTTGTTGGCCATCAAATTCCACTGCTTAATACTTACGATTCATTTTTTTTAAAAAAAGAAGTTTTATTTACAAGTGAAAAATCCGGGGGTGTGAAAAGAGAGCTATTTAAATAAACTGAATTCCTACCCAAAATATTACAATAGTATATACACATTAAATTACTTACAAAAAATATATGCGAATTTATTTTTTTTAAAAAATTCACCACTTGAGCAACCCTGGTATGTATTTATCAACTAGAGTCTGGTAATAAGGTTGAAGAGCTTTGGCATCGAGCGGGTTGTCGCTTTTTGTGTACAAGTCAAAAAGATTAAACTCTCGTATCCAAGGTAACATCGAAATATCTTTTTCGTTACACAAATTCAAGTAACTGTTTGAAGCATGGTAGGGGTAAAAAGAATGATATTGAATCATGTAAAGCGCTTCTTCTGGTAGCATGGCGTTGTTATGTTTAAGAACCTGGTACAAGTATTCATCATGTCCCCAAGACATCATGACTTGATGTCTTGGGGACATGATGAATACTTGTAAAGGCCTTCAGAGCTGCAATACTGTTGTGGGAAGATGCACAGGCATTTGACTGAACATATGCCCATATATTGTAGTCCAGATGGTTTAAATCTGGAGAGCTTATTGGCCACAAAACTTTCTCCCAAAATTCAGGCACATTTTTTCTGAGCCACTCCAGGGTCTTGTTGGCTGTATGGGGTGAAGCCCCAACCTGCTGGTATATTTTTACATCAGGGTCAAAATGGTAATTCATGACCAGACAAAGTCTTTAGGAAGCCAAAACTCCAAACATCATCATAGAATTGTCTTGCTGTAATGTTCTTGGGTATAACACCCAAGAGATGAAAGTCAATTATGATCTTATTTTTAACATTCATTGTAAAAAAAAATCAAATCTTTCAATTTATTATTTTTTTTATGTATGAGTCAAAGATTCCAAAACTATAAATCAAAACAATCATACTTACAAAAAAATTTTTAAAAATGGTGTCTAATTTAATGCAAATTTTTTAGGTGGATGCTTTATATTCATTTATAAAGCATTTATCTGACATTTCATAAAAATTCATTTATATGATATTTCATTAAAAAAATGTTATTCATAAATATATTATCATTCATTGATGGATAGGAAATTATGACAATGTTAAAAAACATTAAAATATAAAAATATATTTTATCTATAAAAAGGTTAAACATAATTAAGTTGTGTACCAAAATTAACAACCAAACAAAATCTGTTTTAAAACAATAATGTAAGTAGATAAATGTAACAAAACAATAATATATAAAAAATTGAAATATCAATGGTACATTTACTCACAATGCAGTCCAGTAACTTAACAATATTATCATGATTAAGATCCTAAAATTGGAATGAAAATTAAAAAACTTGTGACTAAGACCAATATAAAGTAAAATCATTATTATCAATTAACAAAAGTTTTAGATTGAAATTCTTGAAGACTATTAATGATTCATAAATATTAAAATTAAAATCACTCGTTGTTTTTTTTATGGGCTGTTTTTATTTTTTAAAGATAAAATACAATGTCACTAAAACGACTAAAAAATTATCTGTACTTTAAGAATGTTTATTTCTTTTTCCAGAAGAGTCTGTGTTTTTGATAAATTCTTCTTGTTAATAAGTTTGATAGCTACATCTTGAGAGACTCCCTGAAAAATTTTTTTTTTTTTCAAAACATAGGTTAATGCATACAACTCTTCAACTTAATAAAAACATCTCTAAAATGTAAAAGTAATTTTTCTATTACCGGAACTAAAGTTTTTCCTTTGAACACAACTGCAAAAGCTCCATGGCCAATAAGATCTTTTTTGTTGTACTCATAGTTCCCTACTTGTTCCATCGCAGAAAAATACTTAAAAGTATTTAGTTAGTAGATCATGTAGTGCAATTTGAGTTCCTGGTAACGTTCTAAACTAAACAACAACTCATTATAATCCTTTTTTAAAACTTGCCTAGATAGGTAACTTTTGAATGCGCAGCCCTTGGATCGATTTTTCCTCCGATGCAATTAGTATGAAGGTTTTCATATTAGTACATTAGGCTTCTATGGTATTAGTATTTAGGAAATATTTGTTAAAAAATGATGTAACTTAAATGATGCTGTTGCCTAAATGACTTTGTATTATTATAAAACTAAAACTTTGTTTTTGTTTTGGACGCGTAAAAAAAAGACTGGATCGATCTAAAATGCCGGACCTTTTGAGAATATTGCCCATTCATAAGTTATACGGTAAGCGACGGTTTTACTTGTTGCCATACCGATTGCCGTTTAAATATATATTCTGGGTTCGAATATGGCAATCCAACTGATTAATAAAAAGTGCGAATGTGTATTTAAGTTCAGTACCATCAGTCTTTAAGATATGTGCTTTTAGACGAAAATCAGTTTAGAGGTTAGAAAAATATAGTAACTATTAATGGTCTCTCTGAAAAATTTATTAAAAGGGTTCGATCAGTTTTACATTGATATTATTCTTTTTCTTACATTTTAGATAATTATTCTGGTGTTTTAAAATATGGAGTGGATAAACTTCTTTCTGCTCCATCTCAACAATATCTTATGTCCACCTGAGCATTTTTACTCAATAGTGAAACTTAGCACACCAATGGTTTTAACTAACATCTTGCCACCATGAAACATTAGTGTATTCTTATCGTCGTGCCATGTTAATGACAATCCAAAAAGATCTGTAGCTGTATTAACAATCGACAGAATAATTTTTTAGCTAAAAATTCAAAATGATTTTTTCTAACATGTAATAGTAATAATTACCATTTGTATTACAAATTATGAAATAATAGAAAGACTTTCAATTGTAGTTATTTTCACCATTAGTTCAATTTCAAATACTCATTTATTAAGGAAAGGAATTATTTTGTATTATAGCTCGTTTCAAAGACTCTGGAATGGTCTTTCTAAAACTTTAACGCTTGATTTACTTTTTTATTCAAAAACTGTTTTTTTTTTACTTTGGCGCTCACTTTCGCACAATATTGCTAAATTCGAGCTTTCAAAGGTAACATACTCCAAGTTGTGGCGTCAGTCAAACGCTTCTTCTTTGCTTTCTTGATTGGTATTAAGAAGCTAACGGCGATGTTCGAAAAACCTCACAACTAGCCAAGAAGAGCGCAGAAAAAGTTTGTTGTAAACTCCAACTACGAGAATACTTTCTATTAAAAAAAATCAGTTGTTTAAGGAATTAAATTGATGTTATCGGATGCAAGTAAGCGCTTATGTTAAGACTTATATCAAATAAAACCATTCTATTTCTTAAAAAATGGTTAGGAATCAAAGTATAACCGCTGAAACCGAAAGCAAATCTCCGAAACATTCAAATTTTATAAATGATACTCAAGGAAATAAAAGAGCCGATGTTTCAATAAAAACTTCAGATAGCAGTAATGGAACATCATCGACAACAGAAAGCTTAAACATAATCCCGAGTTCATCAGACGTAAATGCAACCGGTTGTTTCGACGAGACACCGGGTGACATGGAAACAAACTCAAACAAAAAGGGGTAAGAACAAAACTTAAAGAACTATTGGTCTCTAAGAACTATAATCAAAAATTAATCGAAGGATTATTTTTTTTTTTAATTTTTATTAGAAACAACTGCAGCGCAAAGCAGCTAATTATAATGTCTCTAACCACGTTTGCAATCTTCCTTGGTATTGCAGCTGCAGCCGGTATAACATTAACTTTATTTACAAAAAAAAGCCATATTCATGGGAAAGTTCATGATACGCATGCAGCCGAACTTTATGCTAAAGCAGCGGTTTCCTGTGATGCAGGGGCTTGTTCTAAAGTTGGCGTCAATATTCTCCGTCAAAATGGCTCTGCAGTCGATAGTGCAATTGCTACCACCCTTTGTTTAGGCGTTATTAACATGTATGCAACTGGTATTGGTGGTGGAGGATTTATGCTCATTTATATAAAAGAGAAAAAGACATTCGAAGCTATTGATTTTAGGGAGAGAGCCCCCGGAAAATCTACCGTTGATATGTTTGAGATTAATACAAATAAATCCAGATACGGTAATGATGCAACTATGCAAGCTTCTACATAAATATATAATAGGCTTCTACAAAGAGATTTAGATTCTGAAAATAACACTTTATTTATAATATATAAATATTATTACAAGTAAAATAGTATTTTTAAACTTGTTTGGCAGGTGGACAAGCGGTTGGAGTTCCTGGTCAAATTAAAGGCTTATATCATGCTTGGAAAAAGTATGGGCGAATTCCTTGGGGAAAACTTGTTGATACAGCTATACAGTTAACCTCTGATGGTTTTGTAGTCCATCCAATTTTAAACAAAGTTGTCACATTAAGTAAAGACTTTATTAAAACTGATGCTGGATTAAGGTATTAAGCAGTTTTTTTCCTTTTCAAAGTAATAGGTTCCATATATGATAATAACTTGAATGATCTAAGAGCTACCATTGTAATCATAAAAATGTTGATAATCTGGTAGCGTTTTTGACTTTATTTTCTTTTAAAAACAAATATTCCATTTCTCTAATAGAAATTTATTGCTTACATCTGGATATCAACCGATACAAGCTGGAACAGTGCTAAAAGATCCAAAGTTGACAGAAACCTTAAAAATTATTAGAGACGACCCTGAATCGTTTTATAATGGAAAATTAGCAGAAAAAGTTGTAAAAGACATATCCATAGCCGGCGGGGTTGTGACGTTGGATGACTTAGCAGAATATAAGGTGATAACGAGGAGCGTTATAGCAACTTATGTTAATGATTTGGAGCTCGCTACCATAAGTTTGCCAAGTGGCGGTGTCTCAGTTATTCAGCTTTTAAATATATTAAGAGGTAAATTTTTTTCTTCCTAAATGAGTTAACTATTAATTTCATACTATGTTAATGGAAGTAGTTATATTGGGAATTTTTAATCTATTTTTCACCTGTTTTTACAAGGTTATTTCCTTTCTCCACTTGATTTGGATCCAACTGACCCTGAAAAAACAGCCAAAACTTATCATCGGATAATTGAAGCACTTAAGTTTACTTTTGCGCAAAAAAGCAAGTATGGTGATCCAGCATTTATTGACAAAAACTCGGTTAACAAGGTAACTATTATTTCTAATGGATACGAGGGACATATTTGTGTCAACATGTTTTCGCTTATACTAGTACGAATTACATGACAAACTTTACCAATTACAAACGAACGTTTTTTAAGGAGATTGAAAATGCTCTGGATGAAAACTTCGGAGACTCTCTGCGTCTAAAGATTGATGATGTTAAAACACGAGAATTTCAGTATTATGGATCAGAATATACAATACCAACCGATAAAGGGACATCTCATGCAAGTATTCTTGCTGAAAATGGAGACGCAGTTTCAGTCACTACCACTATCAACGAATGGTGTGTAAAGTTGGTTAAAAAGCAACGATTAGAAATTCCGCAGTAGTAAAAATCAAATTGACGAAACGTTGGTATTTTGTTGGAATAAATCACAATACTTCTTGTTTATTTACGCAATATTTTTATTGTAATTTTAAGGTTTGGATGCATGTATCGGTCTACTGAAACTGGAATTATCTATAACAACGAAATGAGTGACTTCAGTACAAGCAGTGCAGTACAAGAAGGTTTGGCACCTTTAGCACCGTCTCCATATAATAAAGTGCATAGTGGCAAAACGCCCCTCTCTTCCATGTCACCTATAATAATGACAGACAAAAACGGCGAAGTCAAGTTCGTAATTGGTGGTACTGGGGGCGGTAGAATAATAGCATCTGTGGCTCAGGTAAGTTTACTAAAGAGTAACACGTTTTCAGGGTTGGTTCATTTAATGTTAAGATCAGATCTAAGCTTTTATTAGCCATTACGCGCGGTTAAAGTAATAGAAAAAGCCAAATGATTAGTGGGGTAAAAACTAATTTTGCACACGTTAACAAGGCGCTTTAATCTGAATTTTTCGAAAAGTAAATATGCTTTTTTTTTTCTTTTTTTTTTTTAAAAAATTTGAAACCTAACTTAATTGGATTTAATGACTCCTATTTTAGGCTATCATAAATAAGTTGTGGTTTGGTCAGGACCTAGCGCATTCAGTTGCATTACCACGGCTGTATCATCAACTTTGGCCAAATATAATTAATATAGAGGAAGGGAACAATATAGGCGAAGAGGTCATAAAAAGACTAAAAGCGAAAGGACACTCCTTTGAAACTATACTACCGATGAAAACATCTACCCAAGCAATATATGTTGAAAGACCAGGTCAAATTTACGCAATGTCAGATCCAAGGAGGGAGGGAAAAACCGATGGTTATTAAACATTGATCACATGTTTAAGGATGAGATTGCTTAAGTTTTTTTACAGCTGTATAAATAATTTTATAAAAATGATCGCTATTTCGACCCATCTTCTGTACAATAATACCTATTGCTTAGGAAGCAAATCGTTACAAACGTAGTCTTATCTTTTCGTAGTTAAGCATTGTAAGCTCTTTCAAGATAAAGATCACGTATCATACAAGGCGAGTTTTTCTTCCAAATTTGCTTTCATAATGTTCTCAAAAACTCTTTCCGTTTCGTCCGCAAGCTCTTGACTGGAACAAGGTTTCATAAAAAATTGACGACAGTTGCTGGAAAACTTATTGTTAACGCCGATACTCATGTTCGTGTTCACAGCATTGTTCACTCCTTTCGGTTCACATTCGATGTCCATTTCAAAGTCTTGATCAATATTGTTTTCTTCAAAATTACTCACGTTCTCCTTCGAACACACGACTAAATGTTTTTAAAACAAAAAACTCCGAACCTCTATAATCATTCAGCAAAAATTAAAAATAACATAAAACCACCACATGAAAAACTAACCTGTCAACGGCAGTTTACTAAGTTGAGAAGCTGCTATTTTACCAATACTTAACAGCAACTCGACAACATTGTTACGTAGGGGCGGGAAAGCTTTACAAATTCTCGCAAAGCAGCTGAGTGCCGGCACAAAAAATTGGTTGCGTTTTGAAACTGGAAGCGCAACAAGTAAGTCAGATGCTCTTTGCAAAGTGTACTTACACATTGAATACGATTTTGGAATGGGATAATGCACGGCAAGATGAGATATCAATTGAACGGCAAAAAGCTGCGGATAAAATAAACTTAAAAATCTTAAAGGTAAACACTGGCGGATATTAAAACATTTTAAAATATATATTTAAAAAAAAGAACTTTTTATATTTATATGCTTTTAAACTTGTAATGTTGTGATACCTGCTTTTCTAAATGAGGTTGATTAAGTAACTCTGGTATAAATTCTATACAAATATGCATTGAGGGTACCCCAGTGCACAATACATCGAGCAAACAAGGAGGATAACCTAAGAAGAAAAAAAAAACATTTTAGAATGTGAGCGGCGTGGTGTAAAAATTAAATCGAAAACCTTTTTTATAAAAATTTCCGTACACAAAAACTACCTTTTCTTTTTAGTGTGTGTGTGTGTGTGTGTGTGTGTGTGTGTGTGTGTGTGTGTGTGTGTGTGTGCGCGTGCGTGTGTCAAAATCAAAAATCATTTTCACTGATTCCTAATTTTAGGTTTAAAAAAAATCATGGGAAACTTTTTTCCAAACTCATACATTTTGTATTTTAATTCTTTTTTATAAAAGAATTTCGTTTTTTGCAAAACATTTGACGAATTTACAGATTTCAATCAATATATTTCGTGTTAAGGATGTTACAAAAAACACAGATCATTGCAAATAGTAATTCACAAATAAAACGCAATGACCTAAATAATATAATGAAAAGACAAGAGAAAAACGTAAGAAATAAACTAGTCCCATAGTAAAAGTATAACTTTACAAAAATTTATAAGTAACACTTATAAAACAGACTTTTAAAAGAGTTAAAATATAGGTCAAATAGTTATTATAATGTATTCACATACATACACATATACACAAATCAGAAATTATAAAATGTACATAAACATAAAGAAAAAAGGTATAGAGGTAAAGAATAAAGTTAAGCATAACTTTTTAGGTAAAAGCCGTACAGGTATGTTATGGTTTTATTTTAGAAAATGGTTAAAATATAAATAGCTATAATACAGTTTAAAAGGTTGAAAGAAACAATTAATTGGTGTTAGGACACCACAAACAATATTGTGAATGAACCCTGCTTATTTGTGAAAGGACAAAGCACATAATACAGTAAAGGGAGAGTGATCATTTGTAAAAAGACACAAGTGAAGACGTTATTTAGTTAATAATGGCTAAAACTTGATTACAGAAACACATTTAACTCGGGAAACCTCAAAAATGAAACAGTTGTCAACAAATGAAAACGTTCTTCAATATTTTTTTCTTTTTAAACCAAAAAAATCCCAACTTGTTGGAAAAATACATGGCTTGTAAAAACACCGGAATCACAAACTAATTTTTGATAACAAAAAACTGGGAAAAAAGATGACACAAAAAGCAACAATAAAAGCTTGAGCATCAATAAAAGATATGAAAGGATCCCCCCTATGATACTTCACTTTGATGGTAAATTGTTCAAGAATTCACCAAATGAAGAGAATTAACAAGGGATAGAAATAGCAGTAAGTATTGTGTAGGCAAAAATACTCTGCTAGGAACACCCTCTTTTATCAGTTCAACAGAAGAATACCAGACTGAACTTAATGACTGACTTTCTGAAATCATATACACTAAAAGAAAAAATTGTTAATACGATGTTTAATACTACAATTTCACATACTACCACAAAGAAACGAGTTTGTGTCAGATTAAACGAACATTTTCAAGGACACTTTTTTGCAAACATCACGTCTATGAATGACATGTCAAAAATGCTTCTAAGATTCATAGAACAATATGTAGAAAAGATCATCTTCTATTCAAAAAGCTTTGGTTTTATGTAGAAATCGGCATCTCTCAACTTTTCAAATATGATTATGGAAAGAGTAAAATTTAGACAATCTAGAATCCCTAAAGGTCTGTTCTACTTCTCTTGAAGAGGAAATTTTGCCAAGAGGAGGTTATACTGAGCTAGCTGAACTGTTCTGCTTAATCCTTTCACCAGTTCAGAAGGAGGTTGAAATCAGGCACCCAGGAGCTGCTTTTCATGCAATATTGATTTCCCAAGCAAACAATTACTTAGTAATCCAAATACTAAACAGCCAATCGAATCTAGAAAAAAAAATTTCTCTAAAGAAGGATTGAGTTTATGTCTAAGTTTATTGCATTGTTTTATGCAATTTTGTTTTTAAGGTCTTTAATTGCTATAATTTCACTGAGGCTGAACCTTGAAGCCATCTGGGAGATAAAAAACTATGAAGCAAGTGCTAATGAAATTTCTGAGAAGTGCTTAAGGAGAATGACTAATCGTCTTTGATATATAAGTTCATCTAATAAGGTAAGTATGGGTATTAAGGCCCGGCGGGTAATAAGGCCCACTAATCCAAAGTTAGGGAAAAAATAAATTGTGAAACTTTTTTTTGACATTAAAATATTAGAGTTATCTGGTTTTATCACTGGCAGCAAAAAAAAATCAGCATTTCTTTACCGCGCATTCGACAAAGGTGGGCCTTAATACCCATACTTACCTTATTCCATTAAGCCTTCTAAAGCTTCAGCAGAGCAAAAGAGACAAATGATGGTCTACTCAATCCTAATGAGTGTAATTTGGTTCCCAGTGAATAAATTGAAAATATCCAAATTAAATTTAGATAAAGAACAAAGACCTAGCTTGGGATCTTTGATCAATTCAGGATCCAAATTGATCTTCAACATGACAAGCAGAAAATAAGGGTTGCAATAACTTCTGTCTGATATGTAGAATCTTACAAGCCCCTATAAAGAGTTTGTTTGCAATCTCTCTGTTGTGATGATGCTGCTGAAAAGAACCTCAAGTTATTAAATGACTTTGCTTCTGTAAGCCATGACAAAAACCTTAGGCAAGATCTTTTTCTGATGGTGGAGAAAAAAGAAACAAAAAAGGAGGAAAAGGCACACCGGCTGAGAAGAGAATGTTGTAGTGAGTGCATTGTGATACAAGAAAGCAAACTGGGAAACTTTTTATAATAAAAACTGGATAACAAGCTTTGTTATTTATAATAAAAACTGGATAACAAAGTATATTGCATTAAAGTATATAATGTAGAAGCTTCTTAACATCACAGTTTAAACTATTACATCAAGTTTTTACTATTATATAGTAAAAACTTGATGTAATTCTACATTATATACTTTAATGCAAATACATTATATACTTTAATGCAAATCAATCAAGATTTAATTGTTCATTGGTAGCTCAATACCTTTTAAAACTAAAAGATATTTTTTATTTTATTCACAGCATAACCTTGGTTAAAAATCTGTAAATTTGTCAATGTTTTGCAAAAAAACTAGATTCTTGTGTGTGTGTGTGTGTGTGTGTGTGTGTGTGTGTGTGTGTGTGTGTGTGTGTGTGTGTGTGTGTGTGTGTGTGTGTGTGTTAGTGTGTGTGTGTGAGACTCATAAAAAGTAATCAAAATACAAAATATATGATTGCTTTCAACAAAAATTTATATATTCAGATCCATGAGTTTAGAAAAAAAATTTTCTATGAATATATTTAAAATAGAGAGATCCCCAGATCCTCAAAAATCTTTTTTGGTCTGAAAATGCACTTTTTTAAACCTTAAAGTGCTGGGGACCTGTCAAAAATAATTTTTATGGGTTAAAACTAGAGATGGGAAACGAACTGAACCCGAACCAAACGAACCGAACTAGAACCTTATTTACAACAGAACCGAACCGAACCCGAACTTTAGTTGTTACCAAACCGAACTGAACCCAAACTTTAAAACTGTTGGGAACGAACCAAATTAAACCAACTGTCCTTACCTTAACTAAGCCAAATTCGTTTGAAAAAGTGAAAATTTTGCAATTCGCACATTACTACAATACATAACATAATACATAACAATACATAACCTAATGTGTAACATACCGCG
This sequence comes from Hydra viridissima, assembly GCF_058129835.1. Taxonomy (NCBI): domain Eukaryota; kingdom Metazoa; phylum Cnidaria; class Hydrozoa; order Anthoathecata; family Hydridae; genus Hydra; species Hydra viridissima. Next base: position 12,559,220 of record NW_028324311.1, on the reverse strand, counting down.
AGTTTAGAATTATTTTGCTCTATCTCTCATTTTAAGTGTTGGGAGAAAATGAGTTAGTAATTTTAGTAAGTAATAATTACTTTTAAAATATATTTTATTTTTTTAAATTTCTGTCTAAATAATTTGTTTATATCAAAGTTATTTAAAGCATAAGTTATTATTTCTTTAAAAACTAAGCTAAAATTTTGACAGTAGGCTACTTGAGCTACCATTATCTGTGTTCAGAAAGTTACTGCTTTAATGTTTTGTGCACTTTAACTGCAGCTATTAGCAACTGCATTGTTTTTTGAACTTTTGAACTTGCAGTGTAAAAGCATTGAAAATTATTTCAAATTATTTGCAATGATTTAACTACTTAACATAACTTTAACTTATTTTTGTTTTATCATTGTAAATGTAAAGCTGTGTAACTAATAAAAAAACAGTTGTGTTGATACCGAACCGAACCCGAGCTGTGCTTAAGACTGAACCGAACCGAGCTCGAACATTAGATATAACCGAACCGAACCTGAACTTTAAAAAAAGGGTTTGATTCCCATCTCTAGTTAAAACGTAACACAGATGTTTTCACCCATTCTCACTAAATGAAATGCAAAAGCAATAAAAAAATTTTATCCCAAAAATGGGACACCTTAATATACATAATTTACCTTGAAAATGGATGAGCTTTGCCATATGAGGTTCAGAAATAAAACTTTGGTGAATAAAGCGACAAACACGACATCTGATTTCTCGCAGAGTGCTCTGTACACCATATGTTGAAGTCTGAAAACAATAAAATGTTAAATAATGCTTTATACTTTGAGTTTGACCAACAAGAGTCATTTAAAAGCACATTTATTTTTTATTGAGACTAAGAAAAAGTAAAAATGTAAATAAAAAGTAAAACATTTTAAACAAAAGACAATGCAAGTTAATGTTAAACAACATAACAAAACATTTCTTTCACAGTAAAAATAAATATTAGTAAGTGCAATTGAGGTCTAGGAGAGTGCAATGGAGGCATAAGAAAAGACTCCAGCTTTTATTGCTAGAAGTCACCAACAGTAAATAAAATATTCAATTATTTAGTAAAAGCATATCTACTCTGGCACCATTTCTCAAAAAACTGAGCTATGTCTTGCTTTACATAGTGTCACATGTTTACCCATTATTAACTTATTATGAAATATACTTCCAACATTAAAAGAATGTTAACATGTATATTTATATATTAACTAAAAACATTTTACAATTCAAAATGGTCTCATTTTGCTGTATTAGAAATGTCAAGTTCATTTGCCATATTCCTCATAATTTTTATCGGTTTTGTTTGGGCTCCCTTCCTAACAATCTAGATGGCTCTCTTGGTACAAACTGAACGGTTTCTTCCTGGAACTAGATTGTGTAAAGTTGATTGTACCTTCTGATGGCTTTTCTATATATATTGAAAATTTTTTTTCTAAAATTTTAATGCATCTGTAATTATTTGTTAAAAATTTATATTTAAGTTTTGGGTAAATGTATATGTCACACTCTGTACAACATTAAACTGAAAGACAACCAAAAGCAACTTTGTCTAAGTATTTAAAAATTATTTACACTCATGAAACGTTGAATATGCACCCCAATAAAACTCAAGTGCAAGAGGGCATAATCAGAAACATCTATTATGCAAGCATTATTCATCCTGTTACAATTTTCTAACAAATGATGTCAAGAAACGTTGTACAAGCAAAATAGCAAACTTAATTGAAGCATAAAGATTCATTAATAAATTTACCGTTTCTTCAAAGTCATAAGGGAGACATACTTCAAGCAAGATTTGTAATGCTGCACTTTCTTGTGCAGTTATCAAAGCTGACTTAAGCTCTTCTCTTTCAACATCAGCTGCAATTGTCATTGGCATAGCTATCAAAATTGATAAAGAGAAATAATAATACAGATTTATAGTTAGAAATAAAGAATAGAAATAATCTGCATTCACTTTAAAATAACACTCAAAATTATTACATAATAAAATCTACCTGTTGTCAGGGGATTTGACAAAATATGGTAATTTAGGAGAGATCTCGAGGCTGCTAGATAACCATTTAATGTTTTCAAGAGAAGGTCAAACACAGGTGGTACACGATAAACCCTTTCATCACATCTTAGTACAATTAAAGGGTCTTTTTTAATTTCTTCATCAGTGAATGGCACTACCTTCTGCCACTCATATTTGATATGGTCTGGTTTTTTATGCAACACATTTACTGTTTTTAGCCATAAACTAAATAAAACAATTTAATTTTTATTTTAAACATTTTTATACTTAACTCATAAAAAATGGAATAAAAATGCAAAATTATTATGCCATTTATACTTAAACATTTAAATTAAATATTTAAATATCTGATATAACATTTACATTCTTGGAGCTACTATATTTAGCTTTTTCCACACAGCAGCCAATACCAACTGAACTTTCCTTGGTGTCTCAACATTCAATATCATTGGTAATGCTTCAACAATATCATCCAAATAGGGTATTAGATCATCAGGATGAAGCGTTTCAAGATGAGAAAGTAAACGCAGTACATTCTGTGGACAATCATTGAGGGATATAAAAGCTTAAAAACAAGTGTAAAAATCAGTTCCATTGTAAGCCAAAACAAAAATCAAGGTTGAAAAATAGAAGAAAAAAAGGAAGGAAGAAAAAACTCCAAGTCAAGAAATAATAATAAGAAACCTTTTCTAATGTCTTCTGAAGATACCTTCATCCTATCCAACAATCCTGGATTTATGATTTGTAACTCTGCAATTTCTTCTGCTTCAAGCATATCTTCTGCAAGATTTAGATGTGGATAATGAGTGGTCATCAAGCCCAGCAATGAGGCATACAAACTGCTATAAGAAGCAGAGCATGCTTTTAGTAATAATTGCTTCATTGGGATTGTAGCATATAAACCAGAAGAGTACATTTTCAATGATCTTGAGTTACTAACTGAAAAAACATTTGCTTTAGAATTTCCTTAAAATGTTACATGATTAAAAGAACATTTACTTTAGGAATTTCCTAAAATGTCATGTGACTAAAGGCATCTCACACCCTTATAATATCTTTACTGAAGATAGTAGAAGGAATAATCATAAACAATAGTTACAGTACCAAATATAAATAATAGGAACTTTTAAACTGAAACTATTTAAAATATATTTCTCTTTTAAATTCAGGTCTTTTATTTATTTGTAGAGCAAATGTGAATTTGATTCAGTTCTCAAAATCTAGTGTGAATTTGTTAAAATGCAAAATGAAACGAATGCAACTTATTTATCAGCAAACTATTCTTGACAGAAGTTTTCTAAGCATTCAGGTTGCATAATATTCCATTTCATTTCACTTAATATGGATTATAAGTTTTTTATGCATTAATTTTTTTCCACTTCATTCTGCATTTAGAAAATTTGACAGTGAATTCTTAAGAAATTATAGCTGCTAACTATAACATGTTAACTATAAAATAAGCATATTTAGTCATATAATCAAGAAGCAGTGAGAGCAAAACTGGGCTTGGAAGTAAATATGAGAAAATAGAACAAAAAAATCTATAATCAGATGAACTTATACATATAATCATCTATAAACTAGATGATTATATGTATAAATAGTACACTTTTTGAGTAGTAGAGGAAATAGATTGCATAAAATGTAATTGGGAAAAAAATACTAATGAGTTGCTACTGGCATTATGGCTAAAACTTAAGCTTTTTGATAAATCTTTAAGTTTTAACATTAGTTGTATTTTAACTAAAAAAGAAGCCAAATTAGAAGCAGAATTAAAAAAAAAGATTTCAAAACCAAAATGGGATTATTTGTTAAAAAGTATGTATGCATGTATGTATACACACCTATACATCTTTGAGGTTAAACAATTCCACTTCACAACCCTACAACAAACCAGGCAAGCAAACAACCTGCATGTTTGCCTAGTTAATCTTTGTTTAATGATGCAGCATTAAACAAATATTTTTTTTTGGTTAGAGCTTCAATACTTTTAGAATCAAGATTACCATCATATGATCAAGTATTCAATGATACAACTTTACTATGATGATTATGATAAAACTAAACTTAAAGCTGTTTAGTAACAGTGACAAAGATAAAAATTGGTGAAATCATAGTAACAACAACAATGATAATATGTCAGGAATAACCAGAAGCAGAACTTTTATTTGGTTCATTTAGCAACAAATCAATCATTTAGACAAGCATTTTCCAGCAAAACATAAGCTAAATAAGTAGTAAACTCACACAACCACAAAATCATTAAGAAAATCACAAACCCATCTAAGAAATCTTGCAATTCACGTCCAGCAATACTCTCTTAACCAACTTTGCCTCATAGAAAACACTCTACTGTAAAGCCATTTTTTCTTTTGGCCTTTCCAGCTATACAGATAGAGTATACATAGACATATGTGAGCTACCTTTCAAGTTGCATTATGCAAACCACCTCAAATCATTTAACACAGCACAAAGTTCAAAGACAAAATTGAGCTATCCAATCAAGTGTGGCATAATAAATTTAAAAAAAAGGCAAACCATCAATTCAATGAATCATAACCAGGAAATGTCTGCCACATTAACCAAGCAAAAGTTAATTGTCAGATCCATAAAGAAAAAAAAACAGGGCTATATTAGGAACTAATTTAACAAACACTTTGATACATATATTTTCAATTGTGAATAAAGAACTTTTTAGAGATAAGGCATAAGGAATTTTTTTTTTATCTCATTACCTTTTGCTCCTACTTTTCTCCTGCTGTTTTATTAACTTTGCATTTCTGCTGTTTTATTAACATTGCATTTCTTAAATTTTTTTTTTGTTTCATTTATTGACTTTAAAAAACTATGAGAACTAAAAGGCTGTCAGTGAAATATGGATGAAATAATGTCATTATAAAATTATGCTTTAAATACATTTTTGTAAAACTGAAAAAGAGAAATCTTTATCATGAGCTTACATTAGATTTAATGAAAAAAACTTTTAGCAAAATAATAATAACTTTAATGGATTTTTAAAATAAATTCAACAGCCTGATGCCCTTGAAAAGAAGTTGCTGAAATTACACACACACACACACACACACACACACACACACACACACACACGCACGCACGCACGCACGCACGCACGCACGCACGCACGCACGCACGCACGCACGCACGCACGCATGCACGCACACACACATATAAATGTACTTATTTGGAAAAAGTTCAATTTTTTTTACCCAAGGTTTTCATATTTATTAGAAGTGAATCCTGGTATATCAGACAATAATGCATCAGTAGAATTTGTGTTGTTGTAACATCAATACATTTGCGGGATCCAGAAAATACTTCTATAATTTTTTCTTCATCAAACTCTTCTAGAGAGTTCATTTGGCGTTTCGAAGATTTACTAACATTCACAGTGTTGATGATTGAATGAACAAAAGTTTCAATAAGAGGCAGCATGAGAGGGTGCACAGGTGTTGTGCAACAGCAAAGCTGATCAAACAACCAATCCTAAAAACAAATAACCAAAGAATAAAAACTGCCAACTTAAAAAATAAAAACTGCCAACTTATAGAATAAAAATTGCAAACTTAAAGAATAAGCAACATAACCAATAAATAATAAGTTGTAAAAATAACCATCTGATCTTAAAGACAAACAACTAGTCATACACATGCAAAAAAAAAAAAAAAAAAAAAAGAAAAAAAAAAAAGAAGTACAAAAAATAAAATATGAACCAGCTTAAAGCAAAAACTACAAAGGTATATTTTAAAAAATTCAAAGCCTAAAAAAAATTGTCTTTGACCCTCCTTATATTTTAAAAAATTCAAAGGTATATTTTAAAAAATTGAAGCATAAAGTCTTATAAATTGACGGTCCTTCACAAACTTAATATATAAACAGGTGTTTTTTAAAATCACTAATGTCAAATAAAATGAAACTGATTTTCCCTTGGTGCAATGAAATGATAGAAGACCATAATAAGCATTTATACCAGATTGTACTTTGTTAAATTTTGTGAAAACAGATGTTCTACAAAAAAAGTTCTGTATAAGTCCAATTTTTAATGTTGAGTTAAAATCATAAATAATTTTACATATTGGTTATCCACACTTCTTGTGCAATTGATAAACACTTATATACGTTATATTTATTATAAAATGTCTAAATATGGAAAAATACAAATTAGCCTCATTTTAACTACAAATATTACTTCCTGGCTTGTTTGATTTAGCCCAATTAAAAAATTATTAAAACAATAATACTTAAAAGTAATTTAACAGTAAATTTATCTTCAACTGGTTACCTTGACTGCGATTGAATGTTTTGTAAATACTTTAGACTTCATTAGTTGAAGAACACAATGAACTGGAAGAAAACCTTTAATCTTAGCACTCAAGTTTTTTGTAATAGCAACAGTTAAAGCGTGCTCTGCTACAACCTAATAAAAATATTTTTAAAAAAATAACAACAACAACGTTTTTTTTATATTGACAACTGTGAATTTAAACACTTATCATTAAAATGTTCGTCAGATAAAAATCAATGCTCTGTGCAGTTGTTGATGATCACACACCATATGAACATTTTAAACTTTTGTTATCTCACTACACATTGTATTTTCAAAATTACTTTGTTAAAAATTTTTCCTTTAGCTTTCTTACAATTTTAAATGAAACTTACTATTTAAAGAGTTTTTTTAAACTTTTAAGCGATTCTCTTACACTTTTTAAACTACACATTTTTTGAGTGCTGATCAAGTCAATCCAATGGCAACTAGAAATGTATAACAGAAATTACAAGTAAAAATGTTAAAGAATAAAACCAAAAAATCTCTTACCCTTTCTGAAAACACCTGCTGAGTGAAAAGTATCTTGATCTTTGTTAGTGAGCTAGGACGAAGTTTGATACCCAAAGTGTCACAAATCAGATCCATAATAGGTTCAAGAGTGTTATTATGAAAGTGAATAGCCATAAGCAATAGGGTTTCTCCATAAGAAGAGCCTACCTTTTCATCAAATACTGCTGATTGCCCAGGGAGACTACTTAACCAAGTAACAACTTTATCTTCACGCTCTTGAGTGCTAAAAGATTGTATATAAACAAAATGGTTAACTAAATCTATTTCAAACAAAAAAAAAAAAAAAGAAACTTTTGATAAAAAGAGTTTATTGATAAGTTAATCAAGTGACCTTATAAGAAATGCACATGCCACCAATGTGCACAAACTAACCACAACAAAGCGCACTCCAACTGCTGTTATTGATGGCTTACATGTGATAAGCTCAAGCAGTACTTCTGATTCTTCTGATGAAAACTTGAATCCTGTTACAGTTTTAAGTGCACAATAAAGTCGCATGATTGCAATTCCATGGAGTATCTTAAGATTGAGTTTGCAATCATCACATTCTAAAGTAAAAAACATTCAAAATATCAAAAACTTACAAACTACACAGAATATATTAATAAGTACATTTTAAAACCTTTACCTTTGTGCATCAGTACATTTATGACACCCTCCATTTCTTTGATTAATTGATGTTTAAACATAGTTAAACCATTTTCTTTATGTTCCTTTTTGAAAATAATAATAATAATAATAACAATAAAAATATAACCATGTGATAAAATAAGCTTCATTTAACATTCATGTTTATACAGTTATGATTTTCATTAAAGCAAAAAATTAAAGTGATTAAAATATTAAAAAAAAACAACACAAAAACAACTAAGTATTGTTCAGCATTTAACAATCACCAATCATTTAGATCTTGCAATTAAAAAAAATATCTACAACTTTTCACTCAACTCACCAGCTCACAACCACCAGTAGCAGTTGTAAAAAAGAAAAAAAAAAAAAAAAAGAAAAGAAAAGAGTGTTGGTAAAGAAGTTGTAAGAGTGAAAAACACACATTTAACAATTGATTATGCAAAACTAAAACAAGCCTTAGTCGAGTCTTATTCATTCTTATAGTTGACTTTTAAAAACTTTAGCGAAAACATTTCCTTATTGTTAAGGTTTGTTTTACAGTCCAAGATAATTACTTTTATACTCAGAGTTTTTTTTTTCTCAATCTAACTAGAAAGCAGAAAAACTAAACAAAAAAAAAACTTCAAAAACCTTTTGAGCAACTTTGATATATTCAGCTAACCAATCTTTTGTCTGCTGATCACTTGCCAAGAGTAGGCCAGTGAAAAATGGCACTAAGTCACTTGAGTTTTCTAGTTGAGAAAAGTGACTTTAAATTGATATTCAAATAAATATAAACATTTGAAATTATCTGTATTCATAGTAAACATAAAATGAAAGATATAGAAAAACTTTATTTTACAATTTTTACAGCTCTTAAATAAACTTAGAACTTTAATTTTTTCATGAAAATAGCATTTAACTTTTATATAAATTTAAATTGGAAAACACACTTCAAAATGACAGCTTGTCTTGTGTAAATTTTTCTTTTTCGCCATAGTCATACTACTAATTTATTGAAAAAAAAGTCTGTTTCTAAACTTTAAGCTGGATAGACGTACCTACATTTCCATCAATTGACAGCTCTATTGCCAATCCAGTAAGTTTCCTAGTAGATACACACTCAGCTCGTAGAATTTTACTGTATTGAGAGTTCATAGAGCAGAGCATTTTCAGAGTTTTAATTCTAATTTGTGTTTGCACATTCAGATCTTCAGATGAAGAGGCATGACTCAAAATGCTTGAACAAACTATATACAGAATAAAATTTTCTTTGACCTTATCAACATCACCACCATTATAGCACTATCATTATCAACAAGTGAATAACTAACAAGTATGATAAATAAAACCATCAAGTACCGATATCAAACGACTGTGGATTGTTAACAACAAGTATGCAAAGAAGCTCTGGACCATATTTTACACGTAGTAATACCTCAGCTAATTCAGGAATGATAAGGAGTGAAGGAAGTTCTAGAAAGGTAAGTGTTCTATGCAAATTTCCAAAATCAATTTTTAAAAAGGAGTCAATAAATACAATTATAGTTAAACAGTAAGAATTAGAAACATTAATTTAATATTTTATGGCTAAAAAAATCATGATGATGATGATGATGATGATGATGATGATGATGATGATCATCATCATCATCATCATCATCATCATGATCATGATCATCATGATCATCATCTTTGTTGTCGTCAAAGAGAAAAATGAGGATGATATATTTACCAGCATATGATACACAAATTATATCAGATATCTCCTCCAAATAAGTTATGCATTCAAATAACTCCGAATCAATAAATTTGAATGCAACAGGATTTTCCAGAACCTATTCAATAAAATTATTGTTACTCAATAAGGAAAGGAAAGTTTTTATCAAAATAAAGACAAATTCTTTTGTTTTGACACAAAATATAAAATATTCTGTAAAATGATAAGCATTACCTGCCCAGATATCCGAAGAATTTCACTGAGTACTAGTCTTATGCGCTTTATTCCTTCACTTTCTTCAAACTCTAACAACAATCCCTTTGCCTCGCCTAACAAATCTTCAGACATTTCAATGCTTCCCAGTTTTTTCTGTAAATGCTGCTCCTTTAAAGCATCTTCATGTACAATAACAAAATCCACCTTTAAAACAAGAAAGAGATTTACTGAAGAATCTAACACTTGCCATAATTTAGTTATTAAGAATACAACACATCAACCTTTTTACAAACCATAAGAAGTTGTGGTCAATAGCCATTATACATAAATTAAGTTTTTATAGCTTTATGCAAAGAATTTCTTTTCATTACACTTCACACCAAAGTTTACAGCATTTGAGTGATAAATGGTCATTAGTTTTAAAAATGAGTATAATTGCAAATTTTGCATTTTCTATGCTTTTATTTCTTTTCATCTAGTAAACATCTTTCTCCTCATATTTTTTAAGTTGAATGTTTTTTAGCTACTTGCATAAAATATAAAGTCGCTTTTATTAAACTGAACAGGTATATCTAGCAAATTATCTAAAAAGTTCAGTGATTTTGTGCTTGAGTTATCTGATACCATTATTTTAGAGCTTAAATAACAGTATTTAAAAAGAATAAGATGAACTCAACTAACTTAAAAAGTAGACCAAAAAAAAAAAAAAAAAAAGTTCACCTTTAACAGTTCAGAAATCATATTCACAGCATCTAATCTTGATATCTTTTTTATTATTTCTTTCTGGAGACATTCAAATTCTACACTTTCTACAGGTTTTGAAATTAACCGTACAAGTGATGGGAGAATTGGCCGAACCTTGTCATTACTAAGGTTAAGAATCTTTTTAATACATGAAGATTGCAGAGCAATGAATGCCTCTTCAGAAGGTATAATATGTTCATACTCTTCCATTTAGATTTTAGTAATAATTAATAACATAATTGTAGAATTACATCTAAAAATAGTGCCCTAATGTTACTGACTGTATTTTAATGCAATATTGGTAACATTTACAAGATGATACAAAGGCACTGCATTTCTTCTTTTCTTCACACAAAAAGTAAAATGGGAGGAAATGAGAAAATAAAAAGACGAATATCAAATCACAAAACATTTTAACAAGATGCAAAGCAGTAAAGAATATTGAATTTGATTTAAACAACTTTCAAAGGCCAACTTAAAAATTTGGTAGACCTGTTTTTTCTTAAACAAAGAGTACAAAGTAATCACAACTTGACTCATTAAAAAACTTTCAAAATGATAAATTCAAAACTACTGGTTTTTAAGGGAAATGGGTAAAAAGTAAAAATAACTCTGAATTTTAACACATGTATTCAACTTAAAGCATACAATTGTTACAAATAAATATGATTGGATATATATAAAAATAATATTTCTACTAACTAAACTTTCTAATTTTTATATAGGTGCAAGTGAAATAAAAAAAGACATTTTTAATTAAAAGTTTCAAGAATTCTTTGATTTTGATGAATTTTTATTTTTTATTTTTAACAGTTTACACCAAGTTATTTTGAAGACGGTGCATAGTTTGAATGAGCAAGACCTTTTATTATAGATAGAGAAGAAAATTATTGTCAAAGAAGAAAAATTAGTAAGTTTGTGTGCAATATCTTACTCAAAGAAGCTTAAAAACAATTTAAACAAAATGAACAATAAATTAAGTCAAAATTTACAGAGAATAATTTCAATTCTTTTTAGATCTGTCTTTTATGTCAACATCGCCAACAGCTTTAAAACCATTCACAAGTTGTATGATATTTATGAAGTTTTTTGTCGCACTGATTGGAAAAACTAGATAAGCAACCACCTTCCACAATCCAAACCCAAAAACTAAGAGAAAAGAGTTTTAAAGTGATCTGAAGATTAAATTCAATGGTAATAGTTTTTTTTTCTTTTAATAAAACATATTTAAACATAGAAATGAACTTTAACCCCCTAAATAAGCCCCAACATTTCAATTATTCACCCAACTATACTTTAAGAAAGAAACTTACTAACTGGTCCACTAGAGAAATGAATCAGGTAAAGCATAGCAAAGAATAATTCATTGCCAGCACACATTGTAAACAAGACAACCTGCAATATAAGAACAGTACATAACATATTTAACATATACATATAATATGAAAAAAGTATATTGCATACATACATATATACATATAATATATAAAAATATAAGATAATAACCTTGTAAAGGTTTGAAGGCACTTTATATACAAAGAAATTTTTTTAAGAAAAAGTTGTTAAAAAAGAAACTTTGATTTTTTTTAAATTTGATTTTTTTAATCAAGCCAGAAAATACAAGCAAATAATTTTGTAAGAATTAAACATGAACTACTATGATGGGTCCCAAATAAAAATTGCAAATACAATCGCCATCTTTCTTTGTTAGAAAGAAATGTTCTGCTCCAAACAGTAAAAAAAACTTTTATCTATTTACGAAACTTTGTTTAGAAAATTATTTTTTTCAAACTTATATGAAAAAAAAACACTTTACAATCCTTAATGCAAATAACACAGTGTATATGAGTAGTGCATTAAATGCTAATTTACTAATGTGCAAATGATAAAATTTGAACACAAGTTATGTTAACAAACTAGAACTAACCAAATAAAATATTAATTTTATCCATTTTTTTATGGAGAAAAAAAAGGAATTAAATAGAATATTCTATTAAAATATTTTTACCCGTGATGTGTAGTATAATTTCAAGAATGCATTTCCATTTTCAGCAACATTTTTGTGTGATTGACTACCAGCTAGCAAATTACTAAAAGTTACAAATGCAAAAAAGTTACACTACTGCAAAATACAAAAAATTACAAAAAGAAAAAAAAGCAAGTGGTTCAAACAGGTGCAAAAAAATTCTTTTTTCAAATGAAAATAAAACTTTAAATGAAGTTATTAGAACTATCAATTTATAGATAATGCAAAAACAAAAGAAACTGCAGAAAACTGCATTGTAGTAGTTAAAATTAAAGAAAAACAAAACAAAATATTAAAACAAAATTTTTTTTTGATGCTTTGAAGTGTGATAATTGCTACAGCTTGTTAACTGTAAAATGAAAATAACAACATTTATAATAACAATAGCTATCTTTGAATCGCTATCATCAACCTATTTTTATTCTTAGGTACTAATAATATAGGTTACTCTAGTTTACAATTATTTAGCAAATATTAAAAAATAAAGATTGGTTAGAATTTACATTTTACAATAAAAACCTTCACTAAAACTAGGACTTATAAAATATAAGCAACATACAGAGGTCAAATTAGGTGTTAAAGATCCATATGTTGATCACTTTTAAAACCTTTTAAACTAATAACTAATTAATCCCACAAATCTCATTGCTCATACTTTGAATCTTCCAAGCATCACCACATTAACAATAAATTTGATCACTAACTTAATGATTCCTAAAATATTTCTTTAAAAGCTCCCTTTAAACTCTTTTTAAATTTTTATGTACAGCAAAGAGGAAAAACTTAAAAAAAAATACTTTCAGGAGATTAAGATAAACAAAATGAATCGCTCATAACCAAATCCTGATACAGTGATAAACCACTATTGTCTTTTTTTCTTCCTCAACATATTTAAATAAAATTTTGTGAGCAAAAAGTTTTTGGGGTTAGTTGGCACAGTGACTACAGGACTAACTGGCAACATGTGCAAATATACCCCTATTCACATAGGCTGTAACTTCACTAAAGTTATATAATACTGCAGATCTAGAGACATGCAAAATTATAAAAAAAACAAAACAGATAGGGCTATAACTCCTCTAAATGTTATAAAAAATGCTGTCGATGCTTATTTTCATATGAGAAAGGTCTATTTGATAGACTTAAGGGCAAAAAAAATTAAGGGAAAAAAAATTGTTGGATGAAAGTTATCAATAGTTTTCATAAAAAAGATAATCTTTAAATAGATGCTTAATGTTACTTAACTTGTCTTTTTTTATATGGTGTGCAAAACTTACCCCGTGGTCAGGGTAAGTTAAAATGAATTTTTTTAGGAGGTCTTTTTGGGACCACCAATTAATTTCTTTTAAAATGTTTGACACTTGAACATGCTTGCCAAATTCATGTTTTCCAAAAAATTCACCCAGAATTGCACAGAGCTCAAAAATTAAAACTGTAGCCAACTAACCTCAGTCTCCATAGCATTATTAGCAAGACCATAAATATTCAGCAAGAACATAATTAGACAACAAATAAATATAACTGGTACAAACATATAAATAGAGTATAATTGTTTAAACAGAAAACTATATGCTTTTAACTAGAAATGCATATAGTGTTAAAAAATCCTTAGCAAAAAAGATTCCACAAAAATTCCAAACAGTACTCTCATTAAATTAAAAGATACTCATATGCATGTATGCATACATGTACATACATACATACATACATACATACATACATACATACATACATACATACATACATACATACATACATACATACATACATACATACATACATACATACATATATACATACATACATACATACATGTATATGTATATACATGTATGTATGTAAATATATATATATATATATATATTATATATATATACAACAATAGTTAAAGAGCTACCTGTAAACTTGGACCCAATGACTCATGATATCAAGCACAACAAGGAACTGAAACACTACCTGGTAGGTTGGGTAAAATTGTGCAAGAACAACTAGCAAACCAGTAGTTGAGCATCTATAAAAGAAAAAACAACTGATATACTTCAAATTTGCAAAATTAAAATAACATAAGATATGTATTAAGTTTAATTAAAATCCATATCTTAAAATATAATCACCTATCTGTCACCATATCCAAAACAGCACCAAACTTTGTACCTTAAATTAGATAAATAGTAAAAGAATAAATAACAAAAAGTAACAATCTTTGTTAGAAATTTTTTTAATTTAAATTATGGTGATGTGCATGCTATCATTTAACGGCTGTTACTATGGTGATGTATGTAAACTAAGAATACCAGTGTTTTCACAGAAGCAAGCAATCACCACAAGTATTGCTGAAATATCTTTTGATCAACTATTTTGTTTTATTTTTGAGATAAATCAATTAGGCTAGGCAAAGCCTATCAGCATAACCTTGTTATGCCAACATTTGGATGCAGATTCAGTTTCAAATTCGTGAATTTAGAACATGGCTACACTTGTTAAGATTTAAAATTTCCAAATTATGGCAGCTAGCTAACAGCTATTTTTTACTTTTTTGTCTGAAAATTAATCCAACAAAATGCATATTAGATTTAACTTATAGTACATTGAGTACTTTTATTGTTATTGGCAATCACTAAGGATTTGAGCCACATTTAATTGAAGATTAATAAAATAGTCTTATATATGCTTTTAAATGTCATAGATATAAATGTAATAATGTATGCACTCAGATGTAATAAATTGATAAGTTACCTTTATTGAACTACAGATTTACACTTTTTTTGTCTTTTATGACATTTTAAAAAATAGTGAGAATTTGTTGTTTGTTTGAACTTTTTAAAAAATGCACTAAATCCAAGTTCTTTTGATACCTAGATTTATGTATTTGAAAAATAAACTTGATGACGAGTGGAGTTTTATATTTATTGATAAAAATGCATAATAAAGCATTTGAACACATACATTCATAGGATGAATATTTTCTGAGATTTTAATTTCATAACTTTGACAAAGTGCTTTAATGAAATATTAAAAAAGAATACTAAGCATGAGCATATAGGTGGGAGTTGGTACATTTTACTGACTCTAACTTGAGAAGCTTCCAAAAATCTCCAGGTTTATGATTCTGACTCTCTAGCCCTGATTCCAATGATCTCTGCCCTGAGAGTGCAACTCATTTCTATTCAAAATAACAATAATTGTTTTATAAAACAAATAAATGATAATTATTTGTAAGTGCAGCAACATCCACATTGTTTCTTTGCTTCAACATCATTTTTGGTTCAATTTAACAGTTTTTGCTACTAACTACACCCACATAAGAAAATTAAATTTAACAAAATAGGCTATATTTTAAAAAGTTGCAGCTTAACATTGTAATAAGTTTTAGACAAAATTACAAAATGATAGACATTCAGCAAATATCATATGTATTTTGTATTTATCTTAAATATAAATTATGTGTTATACTTTTATAAGAATTGTTATGCTGTTAATTTTCTGAGTACAAGATAAAAAATTTTTGTTTCCATTTATTAAAAAAATATTTAAAACACATAAATGAATATAAGATGAAAGCTCACAAGTCCAACTGTGAAAAATTTGAGTCCACTAAGCAGAAAATTTATTTTTAGATAATACTAATAGGCTTGCTACAGCTCGCCTTGCCTAATTGATTCAACAAAAAAAAAAAAAAGAAAAAAAAAAAGAAAAGTTGATCACAAGATATTTCAACAATACTTGTGATGAGTGCTTGCTCCATCATGAAAACACTAACATTCTTAGTTTACATATATCACCATAAGAACAGCCTTTAAATGACAGCATGCACATCACCCCAAGAACCTTACTGTAAGATTCTTTTGAAAAACACATCCTAAGGGTTCTTTGAAGAACCTTTACAGGTGCTCCTTCAACACCAATGTCAATAAACCTCATTGGTTATTCAAAGAACCATTCAGCTTTAGAGTGTACAGGCTTGGTTACTAACTTATTATAAGCTACCTGAGCATACCTTATTTGAAAAAGCTACTGTGGCATATGATATCTAGCTACATACTATTATGTAAGAAAATTCAAGTAGCATTCTTTAAATGAAACATGTGATGTAAATAACAATCTACGATTTTGGAATGTCTTATTTTAGTATTCAGAGCTGGAGTCAGATGTGCAGAAAACTCTAAAAAGCTAATGTTAATCTCTAAAAAGCTAATATTAATGATGTTTGAAAAAATTATCAATTTAAATAAATCAGCAGGCTTAATGCTCAATTCTAAGAAGGCTCAATTTTAATCTCCTTGAAAATAATTTTTTCAAGAAATGATCATCTTTCATTTTTCACCTGGCAATCTAAACATAGATTTAAAAATGAAGACCAAAAGTAAAGAAATTTTTGAAAACTATGTAATGGGGCTCTTCTTGGTTTTTTTTTCTTTTTTTATATATTACACATTTTCTCTGAAAGGTTAATTAAAATCTCTAACAAAAATTCAAGTTCTTAAACATAGCACTGTGAACAAACTATGAACAAAAGTATACAAACAAAAGAATAAGATAAGAATACATTGGTTTAAAGCACGGGCAGCATGTCCATCAAATGCATCTAGAAATTCACTTGTTAAATATAAACTAACAGCAATCCAAGGGTTGAAAGGCATGAAGTAAAAAGAAACCAACATGAATATAATTCTCGTGTAACCTGAAAATATAAATAGTTTCAGCATTAAATACATTACACACACACACACACACACACACACACACACACACACACACACACACACACACACACACACACACACACACACACACACACACACACACACACATGTGCGCACACTAATAATAATAATTGTAATAGTTAATTCATGAGTGTAGCATTTAATAATAAATCTAGCAAAAATATTTATAGGAAAAAAAACTTGAAATACAGCAAATCCACTGACCTCTAGTGAAAAAAATTAGAATAGTAAAAACTAAGATGGAAACCTTTCATATTTATTTTAAATTTGATGATTTTGTGGTTTTTTTTACGGTTTGCATGCTTTTGTGATCAGAATGAAAAGAATAGACTCTTACTTTGGTCTTAAAGCAGCAGGATCTGAAAAAAAATCAAGAGCCCTCTCTTGAAAAAGAATCTTCATGAACATCCAAGCTACATTCTGAAACTGAAACCATTATGCAAAGAACAACTCCACTTTAGTAAGCAATGGGAACAGAAATAAAGATGCCTGGAATATATAAGAAAAATAAGGAAGTGCATTTTATAAATTATGCCAAAATTTCATTAAAAATAATGCAAAAGGTTCAAACAACTCTTGGGGTAAAAAGAGAAGTTAGAGAAAAATCAATATTCTTCAGCTTAGAATGTAAAGTGCGCAGATAGAAACCTTTAGAAGGAAAGTTATGAAAAAATTGATACATGCTCAAATAAATCAACAGGTTGAATAGGAATGTTTTAAGAACAAGATTTGAACTTTTCAATAAAAGAAGAAGTATCTTAAACCACTAAATTTAAAAAAATTGATTTAAGATATTCTTGATAACTTTAAAACCTGGAAAAACATTCTATCTAGAAAATTCTATCTAGAAAATTCTATCTAGAAAATTGAAACATAGGTCATGAGACATAGGACATGAGGATACACTATACTCTACAATATATTTCACACGTAATCCCTGCGGGATTTACCTTTTTTTTTAAATTTACAATAAAAATTACCCCAATTTAAATATAAACATAAACATAAAAAATGTCATAAAAAAAGTGACATGCAAACTTCTTTTAACCTTTTTTTTCAAGCCAAATATAAATTCTAATGTAGTGCAGTTCTAATCCAGTTCTAATGTAACTTTGTAATTTATGTATAGGGACAGGTGAAAAACACGGTAAAAAAGTGCAAAAAACACGGCCTACTTTGATAAAAACTGTAAAAAACACGGTAAAAACACGGAAAAAACACGGCATCAAAATGCCACATTTTTATTCATAGTGAAATAACTTCAATAAGCAAAAACTGTGTTTTAACTAAGATTTTATGACCGTTTGTTCAACTTTGTTGCTGAAGTCTCTGAATTGAAATTATTCACTTAGCTCTTAGCTTACTGAATTAAAAACATTACACGACAAATAAACACAGTTGAGGAGTATCCCTTGGAGATTTCTCATAGTCTTCGTCATGTAACTGGCATTGTCTGTAACAAATGCACTGACTTTATTGAATTTAAATTTGAACTTGTTCAGGGTCTTAACAATTGTCTGACTGACTGTCGTTGCATTAACGTTTTCTAAGTAGACCAGATTAACTATTACCGCCTTCATCTGCGTTTCATTGGAACTTGTTACTGGTAGTATAAACAGTATATGTAGAACGAAACAATTTTGGGAATCGCTGGCCTCATCAGTGGCTACAACAACTTAAGATGCTGCTTCAACACGGGCTTTCAATTCATCATGAGTAACATCAAAAACTTTCGGTAGATAATCGCGCCGTAGGTGACTTGCACATGGTAGTACCCCAAGGTTCTTCACATTCGCCTGTAAATATTTCTTTGATGATCAAGTTAGTTTAGTGGTATGTTAGCTGCAGTAAATGCCTCCACTAATTCAAACTGAGCAAGATTTCATGCATTACGTGACTCAGATACCGCCTTAAATGCACCTGTTATTGTAGCTTGCTTCTTTGCACGAGTGTCATTTGTTTCATTGAGGCATTTTTGAGTGTGCATAGGTGTTAGCAAGTGTCTATCAGTCGTACCTTTTCTCGTATGATCTAGTGTAATGTTACAACTTGTGCAAAAGAGATGGCCATTGTCGGCGTGCAAAGTTCCCTTGGGATAGTATTTTGCGCGCTCGGCACAAGAAACATTCACGACGTTCTTCAACATAATTAAATGTAAGATGTTTATTGATTGACACGCAAATTATTTACGAAAAAATGGTAATTACTAACCGGAAATGACAGATGAATTGACGTCAAGCAATTACCACTAACAACAAGTAAGTAAGAGAATAGAGTGAGTTAATTTAAAAAAACAACAGAAAATCACGGTAAATCTGACAAAAACACGAATTTCTCAGAAAACACGGAAAACACGGCAAATGACAAAAAACACTGCTTCCGTGTTTTCGTGTTTTTTGCCTGTTCCTATTTATGTTATAAGAATATCAACAAGTATGATGGTTTAAAATAGATTAATTTACCTCTCTTATTTTCAAATACCAATTTTATAATTATTTTATAATTTCATTAACTTTATAGCAATTTGACAACTCTAGGAACAAATATAATTATAAAAACTAACAATTTCCTAACCTAAGAAAAACTAAACTGAGAAAACCCAAAGAAACTATTGTGGATTTAATTTGAGAACATATCAAAGTAAACCCAAAACATATTATATGTATTAGAAAACTATCCTTAAAGCTGTTTTTAATGAAAACCACTTGATATACCCTAAATATAAAATTAGGTTCATTAAGTTAATGGCATCATTGTGCTATAATTTTAAATACCTACAGAGTAATAATTTAGTACTCTTTATCTTACGAGTACCTATCATTTGATACCACTTCTATTAGAAGACAAGCTCTATACAGCAATTTTGGGCGATAGCAAATTGTATTAAATTACAGACTTGCTATTTAGTCAAATGCCATTTTTCAAAAAAAAAAAGCAACTTATCAAACACCTAGATACATTTAAATAATAGCAGCAGGCATAACTTAAGCTGAACACAAAATTTAAAGAAACAAAGTAGCTAAGGAAAACAAGCTTACTTTTAACAAAAGCAAAAGTGTAGCTTCAGTTAATTCAATAAATCTCTTTGACTTTATTTTATCTTAAAATAGTATAAAGCCAGACCCAGAGAGATAGCAACCCCTACTTTATTAAGCTTGATTGCTAAATGGTAAAGCATTACAACTTATAGGACTCTTCTTCTCCTACTCAAAGTTTATCCCTCATTATTCTAAAAAAGTCTGTAATAACAGTGTTCAACATTCCCACTCAACCAGTGAGCCACAGATGCTTTAAACTAATAAAAAAAATGATATTTCAATCCCATTTTTTATCAAAATAGACATATCTAATTTTGCATTAACTGCAACTTTAATTCAAATTGAACAGCCAGTTGTCTTCTTTTCAAAACCTCTAAAAAACATGAAATACAGCAACGAGCTATTGAAATAGAAGCATATGCAAGTTGTAAAAGCTCTTAGGAAATAGAAGGATTATTTGGCCTTAGTGAACATTTAACAAGCTTTTTCATACATGTTCAATCAGTTTTATTAAAAAAATAAAAAAGATAAAATTATGCAATGGCATATTGAACTTGGTTGATACAGCTATGACATACAGTGTCAACCACGTAAGTATAACCAAGCAGCGTATTGTTTAATACATTCCATGTACTTTACTGACTCAAAAATGATCAAACAATCAATGCATAGTAATTAACAATTAAACAACTATGAGATTTCTAAAGAGAGATATAAAGTAATAACAAGCTATAATTCATAACAGTAAATACTTAAAGCACACACTTGTAGTAATATTACTGGTTTGAATTCTGCTTCTCTTGTATTTAATTAAGAGAGTAAATCTTAATTAGCTGAACTTTACTTTGCTAAAACAACTTTCTGTGTTTGGTTGAACTGAATGTTTAACTAAGTGACATGTTTGCAATAATTAACTCTAAGACTTAAAACATTTTTGTTGCAGATGTCCGTGTTTATAGTAACATAAACTTTTTAAACACTTTTACCCCAGCGAGTGGAGATGAAAAATGTAAATGACAAACATTATTAAACAAAGTCTGTAGCAGTAAACTATAAATAATAATTCATAAATCAAAATTTAAAATTTATAATGATTATACACATTATTTACTTACAATTCAGTAATTAAGAAGAGTTTGCACAGGAATTAGAAAATCTTACCAATTAAGTTAGGTACGAACATGTAGATATTTTCACTAGCCATCACAAAGATAGTTATTTTTTTCCTAAAAAACACACCACTATATTTTTATCTTTATCCGAAGCATATGAACTAAATACTGCGGTTCTTAACGCTTAAGTACATTTAGTTATATCTAGGTACATGTAATTTTACACTAACAAACATTTTTTAACTTGATAATACAATTTTGATAGATTTTTTTTATACTTTGGCTATGATTTTAATTTATCACTTAAAAAATTTAGTTGCATTGTAACTCACAACGCTTTCAAAAATATTTTGCTTATATGAGTTATAATAAATGTACAGGAATAACAAACAAGAATCAGAATAGAAGGAACTAGCGCCATTTATAATGTATGTATATTTTACTAGTAACGATATATGAATTCATAACCGCAAGATTTATCAGCAAGCACGGGGGTTTTGTTTTCTCAACATAAATACCAATTTTTTTTATTATTGATTTTTGTTATCCATATGCTATGAACTAAAAAGTTAATTCTTTTTAAATGATTAAATTATTTGTAACATCAACATGCTTGTATATTTTCAGGGGCTAACGTTTTTCAAAGACAGCAAAGGCTATTCCGATTTTTTTACACAAATATTCATGGTTCTTTTTTAGTAATTTTTTTAATTTCGTGTTTGGTGAACGTTTTCAATTACTTTTACTCTTTACAGTCGATAGAAGTGATTAGATCTAAAAAAACATTCTATGTTACCTTTACGTGCCATACTATTGCAACTTTTTTTACCAAAATATGTTGTAAGAAATATCGGTGAAATATAAATTATAAAATGAATATTTGATAGTTTTAAAATTTCAAAAATTACTTTGTACAACTAATTTTGTGCATACTTTGTACAACTTTTCAATTTCAGCGCATTCAAATAAGATCTGTCAGAGAAAAAAAAAAAAGTGATTACAAGCAAATTTCAGAACTAATTAAACTGCTGAATGAAAAACTAATTAAAAGCTGATATTTTTTGGACAACTTGCTCTCTCTCTCTCTCTCTCTCTCTCTCTCTCTCTCTCTCTCTCTCTCTCTCTCTCTCTCTCTCTCTCTCTCTCTCTCTCTCTCTCTCTCTCGTTTATCTCTGTGTTAATCTCTCGTTTATCTCAGTGTCAATCTCTCGTTTATCTCAGTGTTAATCTCTCGTTTATCTCTGTGTTAATCTCTCGTTTATCTCAGTGTCAATCTCTCGTTTATCTCAGTGTTAATCTCTCATTTATCTTAGTGTTAATCTCTCATTTATCTCAGTGTTAATCTCTCATTTATCTCAGTGTTAATCTCTAATCCTTAGAACTCTTATTGCATTTTTATGAAATTTAATGTAAAGTTTCACAGCTTTAAAACTAATGGGTCACAATTTTTATTTTAAAGATGTAGGAATTTAATAACTTTAAAATTTTATAATGATGACATTTTAAAATTGCATATAATTATTGGTCAAATATACCATAAATGTTTTTGCCCGTTTTCCACCCCTGAACTTTCTGCAAAATATTCTTTTGAGATTTAAATTGAGTCCTTTGAAACGATAAAATGCTTCTTGGATAAAGAAGCCTTAATATTTCTTTAAAAATTCCTTAACATTTAAATAATATTTTAACAATTCTTGGATTAAAAATTACGTCAAGTTCAGAAAGGAGCCGCAACTTTTAAATTTCAAAGCTTTACGAGTTAAAACGAAATTGTTTTAGTAGAATTCATTAGAAACTGATTTTTAATCTGTTACTTCTACATAACTTGGGATGAGTTTTTGTTAAAATCTCTGTTTGATGGGTAGTGTTTAAGATCGCGATGATATAACAATAAAAGATAATATCGAAAAATAACATCTTGTTACATTAAAATATATATAGCTTATCAACATTATGTTGTATATATACACACATATGCATCATGCACATGGCATAAGAACTCCCTTTATCATTTAATAAATCACAAGTAAAAAGAACTTAATCGAGTTTCCTATTTACCAATAAAAATAAAGATGTTTAATATCTTCAATTTTTAACATTTACTTTTGAGACGCCTTATTGTTGAAATGTAAAATACGTAATTCTAAAGTAGTGCACGTTTTTGCTAAATCAAATTATCGAAAATTACCCTCGGTTTAACTTATAAACTTTAGCTTAACCTCAGCCAATGTTTTATATTATTTATAAAATATATGATTTATATTTGGCTCGTCGATGTGAAATTACCATTCTGTTTTGCCTAATCCCATAATTTAAAAGCCTTAAACTATTGGATACGCTTGAAATTTCTTGCACCAACATGACAAAATAGCTCGAGAGTTTAACAATTGGCTTTTTAAAATACATTCAAATATGAATATTAATTCTTCGTCTGTTTAAAACACATGTTAAAAATAGAGAGTTGAAGTTACATGAAGCATCATGTGCAAATCTGTATTTGTATTATTAAAAAAAACTATGGAAAAAACATTTCTTTTTTTTTATTCCATTTTTCAATTATTTCCGACAAAAACATTCATAATTAAAAAATTACCAATTACTAATTCTCCATATTTAGAAATATACCTATATAAATATATATATTTTTTGTTATGTTTTATGTTCGGGTACGTGTTCGGGTACGTGTTCAGGTATGTGTTCGGGTGTTATGTTTTATGAGTACGTGTTGTAAAACTACCCGAACAATAAGAATTCAGTCTAAAAGTTAAAACTCCTTTTTTTTAAAATAAAATTTTTTTATCTTTCGTATTTGAGATACATTTTGCTACTCAAAGTGTGATTTTTTTATATCACATTTCTTTGGACGTATGTGTAGAAAGATTTAAAAAGGTAAGATAAAAAATACAAATGCACACTATAAATAATAATATAATTAATTATAATAATGTAGTTAATGCTAACAATATAATTAATTTTAATGATACAATTAACTGTAATAATATTCATTTTTAGCACAAAATTGAACGTGTCTTTATTTTTCGAAAATGAATATTAATTTTTTATAAGCAGTTTAATGATATCCAATATTTTGTGCAGGTGTATTCACTGATTTTATCTTAAACTTACAAAGTTTTCAAAATAATTGTGCAGGAACTTCCTTAAAATGTTTGAAGTAAAACACCATTAGAATTGTTCAAACTATATAAACCATAAAAATCATTAATTCTGAAGCTTATTGTGTTTTAATAGAATTCAGCTGCTCAAGCATAATGGAAGTTGTTAAGATTGCCTTAACAGTTATTACTACATTTTCTCTTCTCTTCAACTTTATGGCTTTGTATTTTCTCTGTAAATGTCGTAAGAATAATTATATTTTTCTATGCATTAGCCTATCATTATGCAATTTGCTACAAACGTTGCTAGGATATATACCGTGTCTCTTTTTGGAAGGAAATATGAAAAATGTGACCAAAATATGTCAGATAACCGCATTTTTTGTTGCTTTCCCTTCCTACGCGTCAATATCTTTGCTCGCATCAATAGCTTTTACAAGAGTTTATTTATTAAAAGAAGCCTTTTTGACGAGCGGGGTAGTTTGTAGGAGACAAATTAAAGTTATTATTATTGTTTCAATGATTTACGGTCTATTTTGGTCTATCTTACCTTTGTTTGGTATTTCTTCCTATACACTAGAATCGACACGATCTCGTTGTTTGATTAAATGGCACGTAGAAAATAACAAAGAAAAAATTTACTTAATTTTACTACTCGTGTTTTGCTACGTCATTCCAGTTTTGGTTATCGTAGAGTCATCCTTTATTACAGCTGGCACAGTGCACAAAAATTTTGAAAATATTTCAAATAATTTGTATTTAAATGAATCGGCAATCAAAATTTGTAAATTAAGAGAGCGCAAAGTGAAGCTATCATTATCGTTAATGTGTTTGACTTTTGTGATTTGCTGGGCCCCATACGCGATAATCAGTCTTTTATCGTCCTTTACAAATCTTACACATCCTATTTGGCTAATGGAAACAGCTGTTCTATTTGCAAAATTATCGGCTATGATCAACCCACTCTTATATTGGCAGAAAGATAAGTTGAAAAGTTTTTTATCCAAACAAATGATAAAAGTTGGTTTTTGGAATCACAAATTTCAAAATGGACAAGTTAACTTATAACAGTTGATTTTAAAGCAAGTAGAAACATTTTTCTTTTTTTTTAAACTTGCTTCATTTAAGTATTAATAATGAAATTATCGTAAAATAGTATCTAAATTATATCCAATACATTCAGAATATTTCCTAACAGAATATATATATATATATATATATATATATATATATATATATATATATATATATATATATATATATATATATATATATATATATTTCTACAAGTCTAGTTCTAGCACTAAGAAGGTGTAGCTTTTAAGAAGAAATGCCAGCCTATCGGAATAAATGACGGAATTAAAATTAAAAAAAAACTTATTTTAAACCTGGCTGTTAGAAATCTCTTTTTGAATACCAGCTAAGTCCGTTTTATAAATATTGTAGAAAGAACTTAAAAAGTTAATTTATTTCGTAGTTTAATGTATAAACTAGTTCTAGTATTTCTGCAATACATGCAATTAAATGTTTGGTTACTACGAACTTGTAACTATCGCTGTTGTTGTTGTTTGTTAAATCAGATAATAGAATTAATGATATAATACAACTTAAAGTCATATAAATTCCAGTTCACTTTTTTTCTTGTTTTGAATTTTGATGTGAACTTTAGTGATTTGATAAACTTTATCAGTTGAATAAATTTATCTCACATATCTGGTCATGAAAATCCGCAAAAAAAAAAAAAAAAAAAACATTTGGTATAATTATTTATTGCTTGAATTTTATTTTTGGAATCGAAATATCTAAAGGGCAAATTAAACTTGATCTATTTAACAGCAGTATATCACGAACCACTAAGGGTCTGCGTCTCGGAATTGTTTTCTCGAAATGAACCGGGAAAAGCGTAACGAGACGAGAAATTTCCCGGAAAAAAATAACGAGACAAAGGAAACGATTATCCCGGAATAAAGTTGTAAATCGGGACATAAACTTTTTCTCGGAATTTAAAAACTGTGTCCCGGTTAATTACGAAATGTTACAAGACAGAGCAATTATATTAACTAGATATTAAGGGCCTGCGTCTCTGAGTTGTTTTCTCGAAATGAACCGGGAAAAGCGTAACGAGACTTGGCAATACTAAACTATTTTAAGATTTTTTCCAAGCGAAAAATTTCCTCAAGTTCTAAACCGCTCCATTAAGAAAAGACGACTTTCCATCCCAGATTGTCTTATAAAGCGTAAGTCAAGCCAGGCAAGACTGAGTCAGTGTTTGAAGTACAAATCCAGAGATCCAAAGCAACTTCGAGGTGACTTGGAAATTATGAAACTTCTGGCTAGGATGAATCTTCCATTCAGCTTTGTTGAGGCAAGACCTTTCAAGGAGTTTATGCACTACTTAGATTCAAAACTGAAAATCAAGGCTGCCACAACTTATTCTAGGTACAAGCTGCCTTTGTTGTATGACAATGTCAAGACGGCTGTGGATAAAGTTTTGGAAACTGATCTACTGGAAAGTCCGGGAATGGCTCTGAGCACGGATATTTGGACTTCAAGGAACTTTGATCCATACCAATTATTGTCTGTTCGTTACATTGACAAGGAGTGGACCCTGAACAAGTTTGTCGTTCCTGTCAGTCCGTTCAGGGAGAGGCACACAGCAGACAACATTGCCAAAAAGATTGACAAGTAAGTTAAATTACAAAATGTACTTTTTTACATGAGTTAAATTAATTGTGTTCAACAGTTAAAGTGATATGCCTGATCTCGCCATTATGCACGTTTATAATCAGTGCAAAGAAAAGTTAGTTATTTTAGTGTTTGTATTAGACATAAATTACCATACTGTGATAATACTAGACATTTCAGTTTGCTGTGTTTTTTGTTACTTTTTTTGGGTTGTTGCCAATCTACCTGCATCAGGAACTGTTTCTGTTGTCGTAACTCATGACAATGCTACCAATGTCAAAGCTGCAATTCCAAAGTGCACCTTTATTGATGAGTCTTTGCTTTGTGTGGACCATACCTTGAATTTGGCCATCAAGTACACTGTTGATGCCATCACAACAGTAGATCATGCAATCGCTTGTCCTCAAAGGCTAGCAGAAAAGATGCACAAGAGTCATTTGGCGAATGAAAGAATCAAGGCCGAAATCGCAGCAATGAACAGGGACATTCATCTTGCCATGGAAACCGATTCAATGGAAAATGTTACAGAGTTGGCCTACAAATAGTTCATCACTGCCAACAATACTCGCTGGAATTCTATATACATGATGTGGCATCCAAAAAATTTGGAACCTATGATAAAAAATACAAGTACTTGGTTGAAAACCACACCAATCATCATGAATGGCTCAACAAAATTATGGACCAACCAACGGCCACTGTAAACTTGGAGGAAGAAACAGATTCGTTGGCTCAAGACGAGATTGAATTTCATTCTCAACACACAGCAGTTTTGGACAAGTCCGACATTTCCAAGGAATGGGATGTCTACAAGAATACGCATCCCTAGCCAAGGAAAGAGGCCCAGAAAAATGTTCTTGGGTTTTGGAAAAAACATGAAATGACTTTACCTCTTTTTGCTGAAACAGCACGGCGTTACCTGGCAATTCCAGCATCTTCGACCACTTCCGAGAGGGCCTTCTCTGCAGGAGGAAACATTGTCACACACAAAAGTACCAAGCTTCAGCCGCAAAATGTTGAAAAGTTGCTCTATATCCAACAGAACTATGACTTTGTTCAAATCAAGTCCTGGAAACTGACCTCAGAAGATGACAAAGATCCTGGTAGGGCATTCACAAAAATTCTAAAGAGAGATCTTAACTTTATCTTTGCCTTTAGTAAAATCTTAAGTTTTGCTACATCCATTTATTGTTTCTATGTTTTTTGTTTGAATTTTAAACTTTTAAATTCTTTTCAAACTGAAATTTTGCTCAGTTTAAAAAAATTTTGTAAATTTTCTTCCAGATTTGTTGTCTCAAGAGAGTGATCAAGCCAATATTGTTGAATCTGATGATGTGGTTGAGATTCAGCTTAATCCAAGACTGCCAAGTCAGCCGATGTATCGAGCAAGTATGGCCTCCTCTAGAATCTCTACTGCTACAACATCTCATGTACCAGGTATTACACCACTGATCACCAGTTCAAGGGGTTCTGGTCCAGCTCCTTTTGCTGGACCATCCAAAGCTCCAACTGATGCCCCCCTAGCAGAATACTAAATTTCACATTAAGGATTAACTAGTATGTCTCGTTATGTCTCGTTATGTCTCGTTATGTCCCGTTAAAAAGATGTAAATTCCGGGAAATTGTGAAGCTCCTATTTTGTCCGGGACATCTCGCCTCGTCTCGGTATCGTCCCGGATTTCGACTGAAAATTGAAAATTGTCTCGATTTTTATCGCTATTCGGGATAAAGCTGTTAGGATCGTCTCGTCTCGTCTCGATTTAAAAAATAAAGAAACGCAGACCCTTACGAACCACATATCATAGTCAGAGTGACTAAGTGTCGAGGAAAAAAAAACTTTTTTAAAGCACTTATTGCAACACTCACAAATACACACATAGGGGAACATGGGGCAAGATGACGAACGTTTTGAAAAGCACATATATCTTATTCAATAACTGTTTCAATAAGTAAAACTTTATCAAAAAGTGGAAAACAAATTATTGTGCGTCACGTATGTATAAAAAAAACCCATATAAAAATTAAAAATAGCCTGGAAAAAACTCATTGACCAAAGTTACCTCAAATTATTATCTTGCCCCGTATGCGGGGCAAGATGACGACTTTATAAAAAGTAAATTCCATTATACCATTACCTTCTCAAATAACACGATATCATAAATTCTAGTTAGTAAGATATGTAATACCAACGGTTATGTGATTTTTTAAACAATTAAACTATATATTTATATAGGGCTATGCAAAAAAAAGTCTACTAATCAGCTCATAACAAATTCCAACACAACAAAAAAAAGTAAATGTCAAACAAAATATTTCAATGCATAATAAAGCAATGTAATAATGACTAAGCTACACAAAAGTTATTAGAGTACAGGTTTATGGTAAAACATGTACTTTGGCGAAACGACAAACGAGTCATCTTGCCCCGTTCATCTTGCCCCTAGGCTACTTAATCTTCAAAATGACTCAGAACTCTACATAAATAAGTTATCATAGCTTAATACTACTTGCATGGCTTCCAAATTGAACAAACTGCATGAGAAATTCTTGCTTACCTTTGGTTGGTAATGTAATGGTGAAATAAATCAAATAGAAGTGGATAATTTTTTTTTTCCTTAATATAGGAAAAACCTTTTTAACAATTATCTTTGATTCCGAAAATAGTATTTATATAGAAAGCATAAATAAATCTAGTAGATGTAATCTACTTCCCTCTTAGCTGCAGTCAGATTTCATATTTAGTTAAGTTTTGAAGATAACAATATGTTTTCATATTGCCCCATTCGTCATCTTACCCCATGTTCCGCTATATCTGTGTGTTGCAATATTTGCCTTAAAGTTTTTTAAATTTATTTTAATCATATTTATCTAAAATATCTATAACTATTCTATAAATAAAAAAATGAGAGCAAAAATTTCACTGATGAAAATTTAGTAAAAAGAAAACAAAAAGAAATTATTTAATAATTTTAAACGAAATGAATTTACCACTTGTTCAGCTTTTTTGAGATGCATTTTCATCTCATTAGAATTTTGCTTAATAGTTGTGTTGCAATCAAGACATGAGTTAATAAAAACTAGACTTTTTTTAGATTTCTATCGCTGTCATGAATATATACATCTTTTTATTTGTAATATATGAAATCATCATTGTAGTGACAAAGGAAACTAGTTCTAAGCTAAAGGTGATATGCTGTAATTTTGATTACAGCATCATTAGCACTAAAATTAAGTGAATGAGAGTTAAAATTAATTATACAAAAATTTAGAAAAATCAAATTAAGGATTTGTATGCTTTTAAGAAGTTTTATCATTTTAAATTTAGATTTGTTACGTTGGGTAGTGTTGTATCGTATCTTGTTATATTATACAATAAAACTCATTTACAAATAGCGATAAGTGGTAACTTAGGAACTTGAGTGGAAAGTGGTAACAAGGAACTTGAGAAACATGATCCAATAAGAGCCTCAAACTTGAAGCGCCATACATGCAACAAATACTCTTCTATTTGCAAGTCTGAAGCCTAAACTGTAAAGTTTAGGCTTCAGACTTGCAAAAAAAGTTTTTGCAATTACTTTTAGTACTTTTAAATATTTTAAAGAAGTTGTTTTGATTTAAAAGTATTTAAATCTTAGAGACTGCGCTGACCATTAGGAGACTGCGCTGTGTTACTTCAAAAATGTTAGCCAAGAAAATTTGTAGCAGACAAATCGCGAGGTTAGAATTATTTTGTTCTATCTCCGATTTTAAAAGTTGGGAGAATATGAGTTATTAATTTTAGTTAGTAATAATTACATTTAAAATACGCTTTATTTTATAAATTATTTTTCTAAATAATTTGCTTAAACATAAATTATTTAAAGCATAAGTTATAATTTCTTTAAAAATTAAAGCTAAAATTTTGAATAATTTTTACTTTTAGAAAAATCAAAAACTTTCTCTCAACTTTTAAATTTGGTGATAGAACAAAATAATTCTAACCTCGCGAAATATAGAGTTGCGCACTATGATCAAATTGAATGACAGTCTAAAAAAAAATTTTATGAAACACGTAATAAATGATAGGCGTTTTGAAGTATGGCAAAAGGCCTTACAACATTTGATTGACGAAGAAACAAAAAGTCCACTATGCATAACTTAACTTAAGCAGTTTTCAATTTTAAAATTGATTGGTTTTTAAATTAAATTTTGCCTTTATATCTCTTTCGTTTTGAGTAATTTTTAACATTTACAACATTTTCAATGCAATCTCCATAGACTGTATAAGAAAAAAAGCATTTTGATTAAATTATTTTTACTTGGAAAGATGTTGTTTTTAGAAGTATTTGTACTTGGAAGTATCTACTGGCAATAACAAAACTAAATAAACATTCTGTTTCCTTTCAAAAAGTGAAGACAATCTAACCGGGGATCAAATAATAATCCGGTAATGTATTATTTAAATAATTTAAAATTATTACTGTTTACATTTATACTTCGTTGATTTATCCTGCTATATATTTACAAGCTATTCTATTTACATTAAAATAGTTAGACACTAAAAGCAAGTTAAGATTTCTTGTGATGGTTGTACACTCAATCATTTAAAAACCTGACCTGGTTGTAAGCAGTAGGAGCATAAATAATCTCAACACATTTTTTTAAGAGAAGAAAAAATTTTAAGAAAAAAAAAAAAATCCTTTTTTAAAAGTTGTAGTTAGTCTTATGATTAGGTTAATTATAATTAAGCTCTAATTTAATAATAAACTATAATTAATAACAAATATTTGTGACATAATAGAAGTCTTAATGGGAAGTCATCCTCCTCCTAATATAACAGTTTTTTACGGCAAGGATCACATAATTGTGCATTAATATTGCGATCTTTTTGATTGTAATAATGCCAAATATATTTTTAGGTTAGAGTAGGATAGTTGGGTTATTTACCCTCACTAATGTCTTTATTAAACATTTCTGCCACACACAGCCCAACTCTTCCCAAAGGCTCTTCATTTTAGAACAAGTAAATAAAGATAATGCTCCTTGAGAACAGTGTTCTGGTTTGTTTACTACGTAGTATTTTTGAACTTGGTTCTGTTTTTTATTACAAAATATGTCTCGTGTGTGTAATTCATTAACGCGAGATGCGAATTTAGAAGAAATACCATGCTATCAATTTAAAAATGTTTTTTATTTCTAGACACTTGTTGAAATATCCTTGGTTTTTAAAATTTCCAGTAAATACTCTGAGATTTGACAGATAGACAAAAAATCTGCTTGGTAATTTCTTACGTGATACCAGTATCTTTATTTATTTTCTTTTACTTCTCATGAGCCGTAGGCAGGTGGAATTTTGGGGAAAGTCTTGAGGAAGGTGGGGTTTTCACGCTTGCTTATTGTCTTGGTGAAAAATTTAACAACCACCTCAACGAATCTGCTTTTTGGATTCTTCGGATTCCAGGAAATAAAAGATTATAGAAAAAGCTCCTTTACTCGGCGATACCATGCTTAGAACTAAGTTCATGTCACAAGCTCATTACAATCGTCACATATTGGAAGTGCTTTTCAGCACTACACTTGATCTTAAACTTTAAAGCGAGAAGCGAAACTAATAAGGATTAGAATCGTGAAACGATTATTTTTCATATATCACACACTATGCAATATGTGTACGATATTTGAATACATGACGATTTCAAACAATATAAAATTTAGCAAAGCAATATTTTAACAAAAAACACTATGCTTTGCTAAATTTTCGCATCGTAAGATCTTTAAGAATGTAAAGATCCAAGTTGATATCAAGATCTAAGTCATGCCTTCCTAAAGATTAGCAACCTGGAACTACTTTCCAAAAGTTGACCGAAATGATGGTCAAAAACCTGAAATGTCTGTAACAAGGATTTGATGCAGTGTCAGTTAAGCACCAGTGCTTTTAGAGCCCACCTGAAATTAAAGTATAGGATTGGTATAAGATGCTACTGGAAAGGCAATCATTGTTGAAGCCTAAAGAGAGACTGAGCTGATAGCTAGCAAAGTGTACAAGGATGATCTAGTTCATGAACAAATCATTTAATGTGCTACTTATGCTAGTATTGCTTGATAGCAACTTTATGAACAAATTTTATTAAGTTTGTTTGTTTTGTTAGTATTTGCGTTTAATACAACGTTTTATAGTTCAAACTATCAGCTCGATTTTTTGTTATAGCATGCAAAATGCATTTAATTTTTTTAATCGTATGCGATATCTAAAAGATATTTTTATACATTTTCAGGCGATTACGTGGCTAAGTGTTCAAAGCAGAACCCTAAATAGTTAATGTTGGACTTTAAGCTTATGTTCTGACTTGTTACGGCAATCATGAACAAAATCCCAACTTCTACAGATGGCGCCTAGCCCAAGTCCCCAGATGTAACGTATAAAGGGAATATAATCTCAACCTAATCTTAAGTAGCAGAATTGCAACTAATTTTTTTTTTTTCTAATTTTAAAGTAAAAGCCTAAATTATTTATTATTCACTTCACTTTTTTCCCCACTTTACTATTCTATTTAACTCTAGTCGATAGATGTGTAAAACAAATGTAGTTCTATTAAGGCTTGCTTTACTTTACACACACCCTGTGAAAATGACAATTAATACCAACTTCATATCCCCTGGAAACCCCTTTAGGGTTAAATAGTATATGGGTACAAGGTTCACCACAAGAAATTTCAAAATCAAAAATGGCCGTCCGAGCGAGATATTTATATTCAAAGTTTTTGGCCCATAAATCTCATTTTCGCCATATAGATGTTGTCAAAACTTAACTTGTTTTTTTGTTTTTTTTCTATATTGAGAAGCTATTCTCAACATTGGCACCACAATCATGTACTTGGCAGAGTGGATATACTAGGGTGTAAGCTTTAACAGTATCATGTATTTTAAGGCAAAACATAAAACAGACAATTAAAGGTAACGAAGGGAATTTTATTCTGGTCAATTCATTTCAGCATGTATAAAGAACAAATTCTGATGCTAATTTCTGTCATTCCACATAAATTCACATAAGTTTACTGCTTAATACACAACACATTGCAAAAGTTGAGTTTAATCCCTTTTGAATCGTTGCCAATAATTAAAAATGTTGGAATGCATTGCCTCGGCTGTTTGTTCACTAAATAATCCCAAAGAAAAGTTATTTCTAGAAATGAACTGAGGAACATGGTGGCAAAGACCATGAACTTTTGGTGTCACAGTTATTGGAAGTTTCAGGTACAAAGATTTGAATGTCTCAATCTTCTGACTGTAGTTGGCTTCCAAATGGTTTCCAAAACAGGCTGAAGTGTTTACAACAGCATGAAGTGTTTAAAATGCGACAGTGAACTTTGCTACTTCTTGAGCTTTGTCTATTGGTGCAAGAGACTCCAACTGAGCAAAATTTTTCAAATGATTCTTGCATTCATTTCCATTTAACTGACCACCATGGTATGGTTGCATGGTAATGTGCAGCTTCGAAGGCTACTGTTTAGCACCTATCCACACTTGAAGCAAGCTCTTGAACATGTTGTTTACAACTCCTAACATGAGATGCAGTTCCATGGGTAGAACCAGATCAAGAATCAATGATGATTCATCTCCTGGAATGATTGTGAACAGCAATTTTGATGTGTGAACAGCAATTTTGAACTTTCGGACAAGTTTGAATTAACATGACGCAATACTTCACATTGCATCCTATTAATTCAAAAGCTTTTAAGCACTCCTTGATGGAGCCTATTGTTCGGAGAGCACCAACATTGGCAAAATCTGTTGATGCAATTTGACAATACCAGCAAAGATGTCTACTAGATTGTGGTTGGATTCCACAGATGATGTTGACAATCTTCAGGCCACAAGAAACAACAAAAGGTACCTTGTCAACATGAAGTTCCAGGAACCTTTTTAGCCACTTCCACCAGCAGATGCCTTCTCACTTCAGTATCTTTAGAGGTTTGATGAGTGAGAGCCCTGAAGCTTTTTTGAGTTAGGTAAGTCACTCATGGGATGACTCCTAGAGTGACTTTAAGATATGATCCACCACCATCCATACCAATCTTTAGAAAGTAGTTGGTCTGCAAATCTCTTGCTTTCACAACCTTTTGTGCAAGTTGCTAAGGACTTTTGTAGTGACAAACATTCTTTGTCTGTTTTTTGCCAGTCCTATCAGTGATTTGTGAGGTGGTA
The DNA here is from genome assembly GCF_058129835.1 of Hydra viridissima. NCBI lineage: Eukaryota > Metazoa > Cnidaria > Hydrozoa > Anthoathecata > Hydridae > Hydra > Hydra viridissima. The sequence goes on along the minus strand of NW_028324311.1, from coordinate 12,524,168 downwards.
AAAAAATCTTGTAAAACTCGACCAACAGCTGCAATACTTTTTTCAAAACTGGGCTCAACGACTTTGCCTGTTAAAGATTTAATGTTGATACCAACTGTCCCATTTTTGTGTTGGAAAGACCAGTATTCAACTGCACCTTAACAAGGTTATCTGTTTTAAGCTGTGGTTCTTGTAAAAGGTCTTACTAAGACGGAATCAAAATTAAACAATGTTGGATACTCTGCACTAGCACCCTTATCAAGTTTTTCAACTTTTTTCTGCAACCACTACAGACACCTCGAGGTACCCTTAGATCGCTGATGCCAATGTCTTTGTTTACAACTAAATGCACTCTTCCCATTACGAATGCAGTAAGCTGTCTGTCCGCTTTCTAAAGGCACAAAAAACACCGTCTTTTTGCAGTCCCCATGAGTTTTGCTATTGTTTGGCATTTTAGTTTTAAAATTTTGAAATTAGAAAACCAAAAATGCACAAACGAAAATTAACCTATGAAGAAGTATTTAAAAGAGAAAGAATACCCTTTCCTGGAAAATGATGACATATCTTTTCCTGGAAACAAGAGTTGTGAAAAAAAATTGTAATCTGCCAGACAACAAAATATAAAACCAAAAATACGTAAGAGAAAGACTTTGTAATGCAATTGACAAAAAAGGAGACGATTTTTAAATATCCTTTTGTTACCTTTACTTATTAAAATACATGATATTATTAAAACTTACACCCTATTATATCTACTCTGCCAAGTACATGATTGTGTTGCCAATGTTGAGAATAGTTGCTGTTTCCATTAGCAGCAATAAATAGCTTCTTAATATAGAAAAAAAAAACAAAAAAAAAAAGTTAAGTTTTGACAACATATACCAAAAACTTATATCTCGCTCGGACGGTCATTTTTGATTTTGAAATTTCTTGTGGTGAACCTTGTACCCATATACTATTTTTACCCCTAAAGGGGTTTGCAGGGGACATGAATTTGGTATTAATTGTCATTTTTACAGGGTGTGTACATTTTACAATTCTATTACATTTGCTTTGACTTTCAATCATGCAACCCGTATCGCTGAGATTTAAAATAGCTGTATAAAAAATGATAAAATTGTTTGTAGAGTTTTCTTTATCTTTCAAAAAAAATTAAATTTTCTCAAATTTTTTTAGCGCCTGTAGATCACTGTTATCCCTGTGCTAAACGTCATATGGCCCAATGGAAAGTGGGGGCCGGCGGGAACATTCTTGATCTGTTAAAATGCAAGTGGCTTTAACAGCTATTGTATATTTTATTAAAATGATTTTTTCACGTTTAAACATCTAAAAAAAGAAGCCGATCGATAAAAAAGAAACAAAATCGGACCAAAGAACAGAATTAATTTTCATGTTTATCACAATCAAATGAAAAACAAAATCTGCTATTATAAGAACAACCTGTTCAATTTCGAAAAACCAAACATATCTGTAATGAGAGAAGAAAATAATCAAGAAATATTTTTACCGATTTAAAGAATTTTATTGGTATTGTTGTCTTTAAATTTCTAATAATGAAGGAGAGCAATTGCGATGGAGAACAATAAAAATGACAACAATAGTAAAGGAGAACCATTTGCTAATGGATTACTGATAAATAAAAAGCGTCAACCTCTCATCATTGATAATACAATCATATTCAGACGGGATTTTAAGAGGCTTTTACTATAACTTAAAAAAATCTACTTGGATTACTTATTGCTATAATGGGACAGGCAAATAAATGGCTTAAGTTTAATAGAATGTTCATGTACAACCGTATCATTTGACTACCGTATGATTAGACTACCGTTTAACACTTCAACAGATTTGTGAGCAAATTTGGAAAAAAAAACTGGATATTTCAGTTTTGAAATTAAGGAACTAATAAAAAAAATAAAAAAAGGGGGGGGGGGGGGAGAGTGACGGTGGGAAACCATCTAAAAATACCATCTATCCATTTGTTGTTTAGTAACTGTTCTTAACTATTTAAAATTTAAACAAATTTTAAATAGTTAAGAACAGTTACTAAACTACAAATGGATGGATGGTATTTTTAGATGGTTTTTGCTTCATTTATACTATTCACTTGTGAACATTGGTGATAAATTTACATAAAACTACGATTAAACTCATATTGATGTTGTTTATCAAAAATCCAAAGAATGGATTATCTCGGGCTAAAATAAAAAGGTTTTAAAATTTGTGTAATTTTTTTAACTGATATGAGTAACGAACAAAAATTTCAAAATGGTAAACTCAATTTTTCAGATATTTCAAGTAATTTGTACGTTAATTGATTGTAATAACTTCATACTTCACAATTGGATCGTTTTACACTAAAAGCAATGGTTTAACGCGCAGTCTTATTGGTAAATACAACGTTATGGCTCAGGATGATGAAAAACTCTCTGTGATTAGTCAAGCAACATAGTTTCCTACGGCAGTTCTAGATTTGGTGCCCTCATTTCAAACTTTAACCCAAAGTGATTTTGTACGCAATGGCAATTTGCATGTTTTAAAATGTAGCTGTTAGGCATTTCAGATTTTGTTCCACAAAAAAGATTCTATAGAAAATGAGCATCAGCATTTGGATTTTCCATTAGTAACGAATAATAACGAATAAGTTACAAAATTCAGTTTTAGTCTTTTAAGATAAATCAAGTTTTTTAAAGTTTATTACATAAGAACTCTTTATACGATTAAGACAAGAATATTTTTAGTGTCATGCATAATTTGTTATTTTTTAAAGAATACGTTTACCGGTTTTAACTGAATAGCAATTCTGCGCAATGTGTTCAGAGCTTCTTAAAGAGTTGAAATAAACATAAGGTATGCGAGGTATCAAATTTTTTCTGAAATTTTAAAACTTTTCAGGTTTAAATATAAAAAAAAAATTTAAACTCCATTTATTTCTTATGACTAATTTAGAAGCTTGTACTTTATTTTTTATTATTCATTATTAGTTGAGAGATATTATTAGAGATGCTATTGACTTAATGTCTTTTCTGGGCCCGCTTTTGTACTTTTTAAAGATGTGTTTAAAAGAAAGAGTTGCTTTGCCGGTGGACGGTTCGATATAAACACAATATGATTTTTGTCACCCCAAACAAAACACACAAAAAATCTTTTTTAAAAGCACCACTGGGACAATAGAAAACATTTTAAAACTATGATGCCTCAAAAATTTCTATTTTTACAAAAACGATTTTCGTATTTCAAAGTGTGGAATCTTTCAAATTTGGCAAATGGGCCTCTTAGGTCCTACATTAAGCTTTAGCTCTTGCGTCAATGTTTTTTGCAGAATAGTCATTTTAATTTTAAAAATATATTTAGACAGATAAAGGTAGCGTGACTTTTGCGAAGAAAAAATAGTTTTTGTAAGAAAAACATTTTTCAAATATTTTAAAAAATTGCGTAATATTTTAACTTTTTTTCTTATTTTATATTACTGATGGAAATTTCAATTTCTCTTTATACTCATGTAAGTTTGCCCATACCTGTCTCTGAGTTTACTTAATATGTAAAAAAATATTTTTAGGATTAGAGTTATGAATACACTTCCTAAAAATATTTTAATTTTTGGAGAATAAAAAAAAATAACAGTAAAAAAAAATACAATTCTTGAGTAAACAATAGCTCCGAAAAAGGGAGAGAAAGAGAGAGCACTACTTTGAAAAGATGAGCAGTTATCTGAAAGTCTAGATTTGTTTCAAAAACAGATTCAAAATTTAAATTCAACCACTTCCCTCCTCTCCTAGATATTTTGTGTTATGCAGAATTCATATTGGTTATAGAAAGTTTTCTTCTGCTGAAAGGATTGGTTTTTCTGTATATAAGATTTTTTTATACTGGCTCCTAAATTTAAATTTTCTACCACTCTTATATTTTTTTAGAAGGTTTGAGAAAAATCGCTTTGAGGAAACTTTATTTTATAAGGGTACCAACAACAAAACTATTCAATTGACAAAAAACAAAACAATATAAAATTAGTTTGTATATAAGAAAACAACAAAAGCATAGAGATTTTGCCTCATTTTGACAAAAAGACTTGTTTATAAGCTTAGTTTATCGTTAGAGTGTGTTTTCGTTTGATGTTCAGTTCGGTAAACTTAAAACAACTTTCTTAACATTAGTTTTGAATAACTTTCAAAGATAAAAAATAACAACAAGTAAAAACTAAAGCTAAAAAACGAAACAACAGTTGACTATTGTTCTTCACTTAAAGCCCAGCGAACTGCTCGGTGCACATTAAGTTTAAAGAATCACTTTTTTACTCTTTTCAGTCGCACTCCTTAGACACAAAACACCGCACTTTTTAAATACAAAAATAAAGTACATTCGTGTTCTACTTTTGCGTCTATTAACGTGTCTTAAAACTGTTGTGCTCGTGCATTGTTCTTTACAGCTCGTTGCCATATATTATTGGCCGCTAATATAAGCGTCGCCTAACCTTCACCAACGCATTTTGTATCTCACCTTTCAAAGAATGTTATTTTGCAGCAAAGTTGTTTTTAGTTTTAAACTAAACAAGTTAATAGTTTTTAAATATTAATACGACGCGAAAAACCGAAGACATTTTTTGTAAGCATCTGTGTGTAATAACCAGGGTTTGTAAAGATGGGATCTTGAATGAAGATGCACCGGTGTTTTATTTTCATCAACAATTTTTTTTTTGAAATGATATTTCACAATCAATATATCAGATAAGGATTTCGCTTTGAACTTGATTTCTATGAAATTTTATGTTCCGTTTATATACATAAATATATTTCCATTGAAAGATCGAAAAGAATGGTTATCATACTGGTGATACCGTCTGTTAACAAAATATGCTTTTTTTTAAAATGCTAAAAGTTTCTAATAGTGGCAAGTAAAAACGTTTTGGCTTTTAATTTGTTCAAGACATTATTTATCTTAATACCATTAAAACCTAGGTAAAGCATTAAAGGATTCATTTTCATCTCAAAGGATTAAAATGGAGCTTCACAAAGTGGTAATTTCAGTAATCGCTTCGCTTGCTACTTTACTCAATCTCCACGCGTTGTACTTTCTTTGCAAGAAAAAATGCAAAAACAATTACGTAATTTTGTGCATTAACTTGTCGTTGTGTGATTTAATTCAAAGTATTATTGGCTTTATGATAACCATCTTCCTAAAGACGGATTTGAAAACACCTTCAGCTTTGTGTAAAATATCTGCTTTCTTCGTTTTATTTCCTGGTTTGACATCAATATTCTTGTTGACGTCAATTGCTCTGATTAGATTACTTTTGCCGGCTACACCGTTTTTGACTAGAAAAATACGGTACACAATGCTCTTTAAAGTTATTGGACCTTTTGCATGGATTTATGCTTTATTTTGGTCTATTTTACCTTTAATTGGAGTATCTTCATATGCTTTGGACACAACACATACTCGCTGCTCTATTAAATGGATAGCAACCACCAGCAAAGAGAAATCCTATGTCATATCACTGTTAATATTCTGCTATATTGCACCCATTGTTATAATAACCTCTTCATCCTTTGCCATGGCGAATTTAATTCACAAAAAAATGAAATATTTCTCAACTATTTTAAAGTTAAAAAACGCTGAACGCAAACTTTACAAATCAAGAGAAGCAAAAGCGAAACTATCGCTTGGACTTATGTGTTTATCGTGTATAATTTGCTGGATACCGTACGCCATTATTGCTGCCTTATCAACTCTACTGGAAGGTCAGCTTCCCAATCACATGTATCACATAGGTGATTTGCTCTCGAAATTGACAAGCGTCTTTAATCCGATAATAATCTATTGGAGGAGAGATTTGCCTCGAATTTTAGGCAGCCAGTATTCAAAAAGTAAATCAACTTTCAATTTGTCCATTGAAAAGATACGAATTCGTCTTGAAGCTGGAAAGTAAACAAAAAATATATAAATATGTAATTGAGGAAAAGATATATTTACTTATTTGAACGGCGAAAACGAAAATCAATAGTAGAAACACAAAAGCAACAATTTTGTGCAAATGACTTTGTTCTACCAGCAGATTAACGATTTTGAGGGCACTAGGCTTCGTATGATAATTTAACTTAAAAAAATTGAGGAAATAAAAGTCCATAGAAAGTAAAACATTTTTTTCATCCCGGTCTTATTTAACACTGTATGCAGCCCAGGGGGTGTCTCTAGTGTATACTTTAGTTTTTTTTTCTTTTTCTTTTTTTCTCAAAGCGAAACTCCTCAGCTTAAGAAGGATATGATTTCGTTTTTATATGACCGTTTATATGACCGTTTATGTGACCAATTTTACACAATTAGTTCACAATGACTCGTAAATAAAATAATTTACGTCTGAAATTTAGAAACCTTTCTGTAGAGATACCATCCATGTATATATTACAGCATATATTTATGTATTTACATATATATGTATATATATATATATATACATATGTATATATATATATATATGTATATAACTTTTATATATAAGTAATTTTTATATATATATACATTCTAACATATATACTATAATATACACACATATATGTGCATATAAATTATTTATAAATTATATAAATTATTTATATTTTTCGATTTTAATACGAGAATTCATTTACGTTTACAAAAACATTTGTACTCCAAAATAAAACGGTACAATATTTGAGTAGGGCGTTAAGGGCGTTGATATAAAAATAATAATTGGTTTTATCCTATAAAGATTTAGTGAGGGATTCATTCGCTTTCTAACGATATAATTAGGAATTCATTCGTTCTTTAACAACCAAGGTACACATTAATTCTATACATGGTAAAGAATTATCAGTCAAATTACGTTTTTTTCTCTTTTTTTGTAAGATAAAGAAATGCAATGGCAATTTATTTAAAAATTTATTTTATAATCAATTCAATACATTCATTTTTTAGCAAACCTCCAAACGAAACAAAAATTAAAGTGTGAATGTTCACGATGAGACGTTTTGTTGTATTAACAACAACCACTAATATTGCGAAGTATATTGATGAGATGAACAGCAACCACTAATACTGCGAAGTATGTTGATGAGATGAACAACAACCACTAATATTGCGAAGTATGTTCATGAGATGAACAATATAAATAATGATCATAATAGTTAATGACAATACTGCTCGCTCACCGAGACATGTGGTCTATAGAAATTTTTTTTTATTCTTCGTTTTTTTTTTATTTTTACATATTTTTAAAAAATTAATTTTATAAAATATTTATTTTAGCTCATTAGCCGAACAAATTTCCATCAAAAATTACATTTTGCTTAAACCGATTCTTGATAACATTTTAATTGTTCCCAATACCTTAAAATTAGATTCACCACTCCCCTCCCGAAAATATCCCCCCCCCCCCCCCGAAAAAAAAAACAAAAAAAACAGCAGGAATAAATGGGATTTGTAATAGAATAGATCCATTTCATATGTTGGGCAATATTGAACCCTAACTGTTATTGCAAAATCATTGCCAAAAAGTTTTGCAATTAAAATGTGTTGCAAATCTTTTTTTAATTTATTTATATTACTTTTATTTTACTTATTAATTACTGATGAAACCACAAGATTTTCATTTGGATAAAAAACAAACATAAAATAATAATAACAATCAAAGCAAAGAAGCCTTTATAATGATCAATTTTGATGTAAAAATCTTCTGGCATTTTGAGATAAAAATCTTCTGATATTAACAAGCATTCTCATTAGTAAAATTATATGCAGTTGTCTAGGACAAGTTAAGTTTAACGAACAGATGGGTAAATATGTTATTGTTCAAGTAATTAAATGTAATTAAAAAAGCGATAATTTATCTAGGAAAGTTGGTTCAATAAAAAACGTGTAATGGAATCATAAAAAAAAGAAAACTGTTTCACAACCTCTGACAACTTTTTGGATTCCAAATTTTTTTAAAAACGCCAAGTACTTTAAAACGAAATGCTGAACTTTGGAAATATTTTCCAGCAACTTAATGACCCAAATCATTACTTAAAGATTTCCGAGAATTGATTAAACCAAATTTATAGTGAAAAAAAAAATTGATGTAATGACGTTCCCTAGAGTTGAATCCGACTGAACTCCTCTGGGATGAGGATGGGATGAGCAACACATTAAAAAAAAAAGATATCCTAGATTGCAATCTTTGGCAAAGATTACAGGAAGAGTGAAGAACTGTAATACTAGAAATCTTTCAAAATCAAACAAAATCCCCTAAAATCATAGTGATCACTTTGGGCTTTAGAGTTATCATTAAAGTTGCTTTTTAAGAACTCAATGTAAAATGTAATGTAAAAAGTCTAAGCAATTTAATTTTTAATATCCAGAGATATAAAGATATGAGAGAAGGGTGGTTTTTGAACCATGCGATCTGTTAGCCCTAAGTTGCATAAGTCTACAAAAGTTGGATAACGTGTTTTTGTTGTGATCTCATTTTATTGTTAAACCACAGAAAGTTCAGAAAAAATTTCCTATAATCAATTCTCTGTTTGCATGAAGAAATTTTTATTCTCTTGAAATATATAAATGTTCCTTTATCTTCTGACGGAGACTTTGCAACAGTAAAGTGCAAAGTAAAAAGATCTTTGTCGTTTTCTTCATTTTATCACTGCCTGATGTTTGGTTTACTTAGTTGAAATTGTATAATGGGTAGAAGAAATCTTGTGAACTTTTAAAAAGAATATTTCATGGAAATCGGTTTAAAGATGCACCACCAATAATGCATTGATTTAATAATTAGAGGAACGAAGGACCAGGACTTCAATGTGAAATCATACATTCTGATGTCATAGATTTCAAAGCCTTTATAAGTCCTATGGCGTCCCCCTAATTGATAACAAAATGATTAAGAAAACACTTGTCTTATCAAAAAAAAAGGTTTGGTGCTCTTGAAGAAATCCTTGTCTACTCCTGAAAAATAAAAATTAATCTCTTGTTAATGATCAAAAGCTCAAACACTACGAAGACATTTTGAGAAGGACAGAAGAAGTAACAAGAAAAACTAGAAGCTTTTTTTTTTATCAAAGCCATTTTTTTTAGAAATATATATTGAGCAATGCGAAAGATAATAACAACATAGTAAAAATGTTCTTTTGAAATAACCGCTCTTAAGTGATGCAAGTTTGTTACTAAACACACTAAGATTTATTTCTAAAAGGACCTATCTCTTTTCCTCGACCCATTTTTATTTCACAATGTTGTGAAGTGATTAGAGAAGTTTCAGGAAAAAAAAAATACGGAGCTTTTATTTCAAATAAAAAAAGGTTTAGTTTTTATAATCTTTTAAAAATTTTTAAAAGTCCAATACGGACCTTTTTTAATATTCGGAATTCGAATAAAAAGTCTTTTTTTCTATCTCATTCAACACCATTTTTTTATCTCATACCTTTAGTATCCCATCTTATTCCCCATAGTATCCTATTACAATAATACTAGGAACAAGGCTTTTTTGGTTTTTAAAATGAACTGGTCTACTTCTCACGGGTTTTAGAACACATTCAAAATCTTCTCCTCCGTTATAACTAATGAAATAACGGTTGTTATGGTATCTTCTTTCCCAAAAAAAGAACCCCCTCTTAATACCTTGCACAATTAAAAAAAGGAAAAACATGCGCAATAAAATTTACAAAAGTTAAAAATGTCTTTCTTGCTTAGCCAGCTGAACGCATACCGTGCTCTCCTATGAATGTTTCAGCTTTGTAAAAACAACAACTAAATCAATTTAAAAACGCATGGTGGCTTAGTATCATTTAGAAAAGATCTTTATGTAGCTACAAAAGTTTTCATCTCATTCGTAGACACACGTTTTAAAAATCTAAATAAACTACCGTGGTGTAATCTAGCAAAGTCCTATGCTTTAAGAAAGTCCCAATTTAAGAAATGAAAAATTTCGCATATATGAAATAAACATTTAGAGAAAAAAATTTAGTTATTTTAACTAACTAGATATCTAGCTAAAACAACTTAGTTATTTTCCCTAAATGTTTATATTATATATACGAAATTTTTCAATTCTTAAATTTGGACTTTCTTAAATTTGGACTTTGTTACATCACACCACGGTAAATTAGAGCTGTAGATGCGAGCCAAAATTAACGTCATCGCAAAATAATTCCAACTTTGCTCCTTTCAAAGTATAAAACCTTTTTGATTAAATCCAGTTGTGCTTTGGGAAACGCAACTTAATGCATTCTTTACCTTAAAAATGCCTTAAAATGCCTTTACCTTAAAATGCTCAAAAATTGTCCCTTTTAAAAGGATTTTTGTAATAAAAAACAGAAAAATTAGTTTTAAAAACTTTTATTGTGTTTATATTTCAGAGGTAAAAGGGCTCAGAAAGTGACCGTATACACTTTTATTATATAATATGTTATATATATGAAACATTCATTTTTGATAAATCAGTAATGAACTAGGAGATAGGAGATTTTTTTTTAAGACAAAATCTTACTCTAAAAATACAGTTAAAAAAAAACCACTACGGGCTAAATGAGTTAAAACTGCTTACAGCTTGAGTAACGTTTTATTTTTACCCTGGGATTTAGTTCTTAAACAGTTCAGTTTTTTAAAAGCGATCTATTTATAAATATTGTTTATTTGACCATAGTGGATATTGGTTTCTAAGTTACCTATAAAACTGGAACAGTGCAAGTGCTCAAAAAAGTTGAAAGATCTTTTTTTTCACCAGCGTAGTCTACTACTGACCTATTTTTCAAAAATTTTCTTTTGAGACTTCTAAATCGTTTGATATTTGTTCCTCTCTAATGATTAACTGATGACCCAAATTTTTTTTGCTTAAAATCGTTTAGTTGTGTCTGTCTGAATAAATTTGCAATAATACATGAGACAGATATTAGATGTTTGTTGATGCAAAATATTATAGTTTTATGCCCCTTAGTTTTTTCTTTAGATAATGTTTATTTTCAAATAAAGTTAAACCACTGTATCATAAATTTCTTCAGATTAAAGTTTTAAAATAAGCTCTCTAAATTTAGCTCTGACGAGAAAAGTTTAAAAAAAGGTTAAAAATAGAAGACTTTTAGATCTGAATAACAAAAAAAGAATTAAAAAAAAAGGTTAAAAATAAAATGCTTGTAGATCTGAATAATAATAGGATGTAGATTAAGAATTAAAAATTGATTAGCTCTATTTTCTATTTATTTGTGGATTCTTGTTTGACAATAAATTTTTTTTTAAGCTTTTTTCGCTTTACGTAAGGTTTGTGCCATATATGGGAAATAAACTTAATCATTAAATTGATTTTTACGTTTTCACATTTTCACATTTTCTGTTTTAAAACAGCAACTTTACAAAATTACTGGGCTTATTTTCACATTTTCTGTTTTAAAACAGCAACTTTACAAAATTACTGGGCTTATTTTCACATTTTCTGTTTTAAAACAGCAACTTTACAAAATTACTGGGCTTATTTGAATTAAGCTCCGTCATTTAAAAAAAAAAAAAACCGGCGAGTTAAAAAAATGCATTTTGAAGATTCTTTACTTTTTAAAAGCCTGCACAAAAGCTATTAATTAGTTTTTCTCCTATTTTTTTCGACAACTTTTCAAGAATCGCATCATGACTTTAAAAAGCACGAACCATTGATGACTGAACCAATGTATTTATCATAAAAGAGTTTGCATTCAGTACGAACTTTTTTACTGAGTAGTTGCGTCGTTACTCGAAAAACATCCTACGCCATAATGAGATAAGTTTTAGTACATCATCATATTTGTCTTTGAACCATTATAGCACCTGTCTTAATTCAAGGTGTTACTTAAAATCTAAGATTTTCAATTCGTTGGAAAATAAAATTGTTGTTTTTATGAGCTTTTTAAATTTCTACAATTAAAGAATGAATAATAAATGATATCGCACATCATTGATTGTTAGTTAAGTGATGTAATATAATTTTACGTATAAGCCTTTATGGTTTATTGCCCGCGCAGTCTATGGTTCAGCTATTTTATTCATTTATCGGCTTTTAACAAGGATGTAAATTTTTTCATTGTCTTTTCAAACGCTATTGATACTTGAAGACTTAGGAAGGACAAAATAAAAAAAATTTTTTTAATGTTTTAAAACAATCTTTGAATTAATTTTATTAATCTAATTAGCGATTAAACTTTAATATCTGACGCACTATATATAGTCTGGTTTGATGGGCATAGCCGGTTTGATAGATATATATAAGCTTGAATTTAGTTAAGAAATTGGATCTTAACGAGAGAGTAATAAGTTATCATGAGTTGCATTAATCTTGTGATCATCTACCAAAAAATGGAAAAAGAAATTTGCGGATTACCGAGTGATGGTTTATTACCGAATGACACAGAGTTACAAAAGCTACTGAAAATGGCGGTAGAAAAAGTGAATAAAGACGTAGGTTCTCATTTCTTAATTTGTGGTGCAGATCAAATGATGACAAAGAAATTTATTAGTGAAGAAGAAGTGGGTAATTTTAAGATATTTTCTGAAAGAAAAACTTTGAACTGGGTCGCACTTAAACTTGCGTTACCCGGAGATGAAAAAAAAATGATGAAAGTTTACGCTGAATTTTTTAAGCTCATGTATTTTCGTGCAAAAGCTGACTCTTATAAATTATTTTGAGCTAAGTTGAGCTCCAGCTTTACCATGACCGTCGTCGTCATCTAAAAGATAAAACATTTTCAACGTCCCTGGGTAATAATCGTTTTTAAAGCTAAGTAATTTGAAATATTTTCTTGTGAAAACTTATTTTTGATGAATTTAAACGTCATTCGCTATTCGCGTAATCAAGGAAAATATTTTTGTTTTTATAAAACCAAAGTTTAGCTAAAAGCTCTTTCATGACTTTTGCGAAATCGAGTTATCTTTTCATTTTATAGAATAACCTTTCCTCAATAATTTAAATGTTCAAACTTATTGCATAAAATTATAATAATTTTGTTGCAATTTTATAATTTTCCAGTACTATTAAGAAGGCTTTCTTTCGATCAATAGACAGCTAAGAATAAATATCGATTGGAGAAAGTACCTCATGCGAAGCGCTGATTTACCTATTGATAAACTATCGAAATTTGAATGAAATAAAAGAATCCACATTGAAAAATGTGCATTTAGAAATATTTAAGCTTTTGACTAAGGTAAGAGAGTCCACTCTACATGATCCATCAAATCTATTCTTTCAAAGTTAATAACAAAAGAAATATGGACAAAAATGTTTAATAATAATTATAACCACACCTGTCTAAAATTAGAAATAGTATTCCAAAGCTTCCCGAAAAACCCCTTTGCGGGGATTAATCTACATATATTCCTGATAAGAAAACTCAAAAAATTGAAATCCTTTATGACCGTCCAAGCAAGAAATTTCAATTTGAAAAAATAAGCTAAGGCCACAAAAAATCCTTTCTCTAATTTAATAAAACTGTTGTTGGATGTATTAAACTATGAATTTTATCTTTAGAAATGATCAACAATGAATGATAAACCAAGTAAAATATTTTAAAAGCATCAAATTAAAGGGAAAAATTAATATGATTTGATAAGATAAAGCAAGAAATTTTCTTAATCAAAAAATGTCCACACTCTTCTGCGGATTGGTTTCTATTTGTTCTTTGAACACATAACAAATATAATGTTACAAAACAAAAACAACTTCTTTAAATTTTCATTATTAATGAAAGAGAAAAACAAAAGTACACAAAAATCTAAAAATGAAAGATTTCTTTACTTGGCTTGTATTACATACACTTGTTGTTAAAATCTACCATGCAACTAAGTAGCTGTTATGAATAGTCTGGATAACACATAGGCCTTTTGTATCTCTCCCAGTGCTAAGTTCTATCAGTTCTAAAGCTGTGTTGAAGGGCCTCTTTTGCCTGTTCACTGAATGGTCCAAGAGACTTTTTGTGACAATCAATGAAATCTTTGACATGAAAGAAAATAGCATGTACTTTTGGTGTGGCACTTCTTTTTGAAAGTGAGAGGTAAGCCAGTTGAAATTGCTCAACTTTGTTGGAGTAGTTTGAATCCAGATGATTTCCAAAGCATGCTCAAACAACTGCATCAAATTTTCTCAGTGTGTCAATGAATTGAATGACATGAAAAGAGGCATAAAATGTTCTGATGGATCCAAAGTGCGAAGGGATCCACTTTGCGATAACCTAGTCCGGTCAATGTCACACCATGTGCAAAAATGTGAGCTGGCATGTGACTGAAGCCTACAAACAAGTTGCAAACAAGCCCACTAATCAAGTTTGCCACCTTAATGTCACTTAAAAGAAGAAAGTCAAAAGGTTGAGAGAGTGTAAGAGAGAACATTGTTTTCAAATTTTCATAGTTTTCTGCTACTCTTTGTACTTTCTGGTTACTATTTGTACTGTGTACTCTGGTACTTTCATAGTTTTCTGATACGTCCTCTGCGGCGGCAATAAGAAGTTGAGATCTCACTGCACTATCTTTGGCTGTCCAGGATGTTAATGTCTTCTTTTCTGGTAGAGCTTGAGCTTGAGTTAACATTTCATCTTCTTGAATTCCAAAGCTAACTTTGAGGAAACCACCACCACCATCAATTTCAAGCTTCAAAATGTGTTCTTTGTACACCTGTCTTTTTAGCAAAACGTCGTTGAGAAGAGTTGCAAGATTTTTGCAGTTACCACAATTTCCTTCTTTGATTGAGACTTATTATGAGCCACAATGATGTCTGTGTGAGTGAAATGTTTAGATAGTTTTGTTCCAATTTTTGTGAAGCTTGGCTCGAAATTGAGGTTCAATAACTCTCGTTTTTGTGACATGATTTAAAGTTGAGGCCAGCTTTTTGATGTTAGAATTAAATAAGCCAGTGTTGATCTGAATGTTTGCAAGGTCTTGGGATTTTAGAACCACTTCATCGCCAAACAGTCTTTTTGCACTGGCAGCACCTGTATGAATTGAATTAAATAAATGCTATAAATAAATTATCTTTAGGTTTATATAATATGCAGAAGTTCAGGGTTTAAAAGGGTAATATTTGCTAAGGGTTAGTTTTATTGTCTAAAATGTAGATTTAGATTCCTTTCTGATAAAAAGTTTGCAAGTCCTAGTTACTTGGAGTGATTGGAAAAGGTCACCTACAACCACTTTGTGCGATTCTTATTGTTCTATGAGGTGAGGCTTCTTTTGAAGAAATGACTGCTAAAGCAATCTCTTCACTGACTTTGGAGTCTTTTGAAGGTAATTTCTTAATATTTTGTCTGAATGTAAACTGATTGCATTGATGAGATACCCCCTTCCAAAGCTGCCCTCCTGTCTCTGGCCTAGGAATTACAGTTAAGAAATCAAAAAGTGAGGGGACAAAGACTTTCTCGCCATTTTTCTTTTTTTTCAGAAGCAGTCTGCAAGAATCACACATTCCAAGTGGGACCTGTGTATCAGAAAAGTCAATATCATAAGGAATCAGACTGTTTACTTGGTTTATTAGAAATTTGTTAGCTCTCTAGAACATTTCCTCATACAGAGGAAACAAACTGACTTTCGACAGTCTTCATGATTTTTTTCTGAGTTTGGCATTTTCGCGCTGTGCATCTAGAGAATCAAAACAACACTAATTGCAAAGCACCTAAAAGCAATGTGTATAAAGATTTCAATATTTTATTAGGGACGTGTAAGAAATACTTTATTTTACAAAATATTTTAAAAAAGATTTTCTCATTTTTTAACAAAAGCAGGTTTTTAAAATTGAGATCTCTTGCTCAGACGGTAGTGAAGGATTTCAATTTTTTGATTTTTCTTATCAGGAATATATCAAAGTTAATCCCTCCAGAGGGTTATTTCGGGAAGCTGCGGAGTGATTATTGGACAGGTGCGTAACACCTGGGTTAATGTCAAGATTTAGAAATTGTTTCTGCTTTATCGTCAATTACAGCTGCTAGACGAAGGCTAAACTTCTTGCAGGTGTCCAGGAAGTGGTCAGCTGAGATTTCATTCAAGTTTTGGTGTTGTTTAATACAAACCCTTGCATGAACTTAAGACAAAGGTAGAAATATCGCTGTTTGATCTGTTATTGTATTTCTATTTGAGAAGATGAATAAGTGTGAGGAGTTGTTATGTTTCCCAGAGACACTGATGAACTCACTTTCTTAATAAATGCTGTTACTGTATTACCATCTAACTACGATTGAACTATTTACAATCTTAAACCTATCACCTGCGTGACTTCCTACAAACAACCCAAATCTACAATTGCAATGTTGGATAAAGTAATTATTACAAAATTTATTTACTTCTTAGTACCATTTAGCTATGTAATAATTGCGGAAATTAATTTTTTATTTGTGGTACATACGAATAAATTTTTTGCTTGAAAATTACTTTTTAAAAATACTATAGGAAAATTGAAGACCACAAGGGAAAAAATGGACATATTACATTTTGCAACTTTTGACAAATGTTGATTTTAAAGTTTGAAAGTGTCTTATTTTTCTAACATGTCTGGTTTTTCTTCGATTTGTGAGCATGATCTTCCGGTAATAAAATGAAGACTTATTGTAACCAGAACGACAGTTCAGAACATCAAAAAATGTCTGCTGGTTGCGATGGCAACGTTAAATGAAATCCCAAAAGCAAATTTCTAGTTGCTATCAATGACGTCTTCTACACAGCTGTGTGCAAATTAGCGTGCAGTATTTGGAAAAATCCTCTAGAGTTAGTAACTTAAAACTAATCTTTAGAAGTATTAGTAGCTGATACCAATATGGAATCTTATACGATCGGCAACGATTTCTGTTGTTGCAAGTGGTTTTGTCATTGTTAAAACAAAATTTAAAGATAAACTTAACTCCGTCTTTCCCGCATACTTTTAAAGTAATTGCTCAGCTTCTTTTCTAAGTTAACACCTTATTTTTATTTTTTTTTTGCGTAGTTAGAGGGTAAGGTTCTTCGTTTTTCGGAAAACGTTTATTTTTGAGCATTCTGTTTAGTATATTATTTAGTTGTATTCAAACATTTAGTACAATCTCTCTCCCTTCTAACGTTCTATAAGGTTTATTTCAATTAAAAGTTGTTCAAATTTCTATTTAAAAATTTGGTTTAAAAAAATATTGTCACACCCATGTAAGGTGGTTTTAAATTTAGTTAAACTGTAAAAATATCCGGAACTCAAAAGACATTTTTTTTTAAACAAAAAACGTTTTTCTATGTTTCCGGAAGTTCCTGAAAGCTAGTTCAAAACATTTCTTTTTTATGGGCCGAAATATTATTCGGACTAATTCTTTAATTTTTAAATTCTCATCATTTTTTGTTAATAAGCAATTTTTTCAACCAGTGTTGGATATGTTGATTTTTAAAGACAGATTTTTAACTTCTCGCCATCGAAACGGTTTGGTCAAAACTTCTTGTCACCAAAAAGATCTCAACTGAAAAAGAATAAAAAAATCACCCAAATCTTTTCCTATGGCTTAAAAAAACGAATGTTTTGATATGGAAAGCCTCCAACGATAAAACAATCGCGGGTTTTAGTCATTAAATTTACATAAGGATGCAGGAATTATTTATTTTTCTTTTGGAAATTAAGTGTCGTCATAGTAAAAGTTAGCTAAACCCTATTTCCGAACTCCCAGCACAATAGAAAGTGCTTAACACATGGGATAGGGAGTAATCCGATGATGATCACAGAATAATACCGACTAGGTATTATTTAACATTTCTAAGATTTTTACTAATTTTTCATTTACACTTCATGCAATCGAAGAAATGTATTTTTACTTGTATTTACAAGTAAAATTTTATTTATATATAAGAAAAGTAAAGTATTAAATGTAAATTTAGATTATTTATGGTGGTGTGCATCATTAAGTGGCTATTATTGGTGAGACGTTTGTAAATTTGGGACGTTGATGTTTTTATAATGACAAGCACTCACCACAAGGAAGTCTCAAGTTTTCATTGAAATTTCTTCTGAACGTTTCCCCCTCTTTGATGGATTCTAATCTATTTAATATTTAGCTTCCAAGTTCAAGATGACGTAGTCTAGATCCAATTTTAACTTTTACGATTCTAACATGTCCATCTTTACCCTCATGCACTTCTGTTATTCTTCCAGTAAAATCTCGAGTATTGAAAACTGATCCTTTGAAGAGATTGTATTTAAACTAGTACAAAATACAAGTGTGTCTAAGCTGCTCCACCAACAGAATATATAATAAAAAAGAGGTCTGTGGAGAGACAAACACCAAAAAATTAACCATTAGCAATAACAACAATAATTAGGTTACAAATCCAACATTTAACAACACCCACTTAGAATAATTAAATAATAAATATCACTTTCAACATGCTCCTTTACAATTATTAAATTATTACTGTCACTTTTAACACTTCCTATAACCAATTTCCTCTTTGCGTATCTGGAGAGATGGCAAATACGATGTCACCTTTTTTATTCTAAGACTGTTCACGATTCCATTTATACCATCTTGAAAGCGAGGGAAGCCACTCTTGCATCCACCGTTTCAAAAAAGGATCAACCAACTTGTGCTCGACGCCAACGTTTCTTGGGATGGAAACCTTCAGTATCAACTAAATTAGGAACGAATTGGCCTTCATTTTGTTTTATTAAAAAATGATTACCTAGTGGTATATTATCTCTAATACAAGCACTTTGATATGTTAGTGGTCTATAGTTTAAAAAACGTTCGGCAACTGTAAAGCTGTATGAAGTTCTTCGTCTGTTAAATCAGCTTTTCCGAGCACTGCAGTAATTGCTCGTTTTGCAGCTCTTATGATTATTTCATATGCACCATCGAGGTGTGGTCCTAAGGGAACGGTGAATTACCATTTGATTCCTTTAATGGCTGTTGAACTGTTATTTTTATTTTTATCTAAGTTATTAAGAAGTTCTTTTAATTCGCAATTTTCTGAAAACTAAACTTGTTCCTTTATCTGACAGTACTTCCACTGTTAATCCTCTTCTATTTATCATCCGAGAAAACGCATTTAGAAACGAATTTATATCCATGTTATATGTAACCTCGAGATGTAATGCTTTCGATGTTAAGCACGTAATCAAGCATAATTATCTTCCTTGATTACGCACTTAACATTCGTTTCTAAATGCGTTTTCTCGGATGATAAATAGAAGAGGATTAACAATGGAATTACAGTCAGATAAAGGAACAAGTTTTGTTGGCGGAAAGAGCGAATTAAAAGAACTTCTTAATAACTTAGATAAAAATAAAATTAACAGTTTAACAGCCATTAAAGGAATCAAATGGTAAATCAGCGTTCTGCCTCTTCATTGAATAGTAAGAAATGCTCCAGCAAAATCCATACCAGCTCCTGCAAAAGCTCATAGTAGTTTTTTTAGACGAAAAGCTGGTAGAGGCGCCATTACTTGCTGGGCAGGATTGTACTTTCTTTTTTTAAAATTTTTGCTTCGTGATTCTGCTTTACGGATTTCTTCTCTTCCTCGTAAGACCCACAATCGTTCTGATAATTTTGCTAACATTTGATTCGTTACCGTATAATAGTTTCTATTTTCGTGAAACTGTTTTACACTCAATTTTGTAACTATGTGACCTTTTGGCAAAATGGTTGGATTATTTACATTAAATGACAGGAATTTAGCTTTTGTAATCTGCTACAAAAGCGTACTAAACCCTCTTTAACTAATTTTGGGTTTAAAGAAATATTTCTACTTAATATTGATATTGTCTTCTCTTTCAACAGGCTCTTGTATTCTTCTTCGAAACTTTCTTTTTGGGCATTGGCAATTATTTGGTTTTCACTTTCTTGATATTCGTCTATTGCTATTTCACCTTTTTTACGTAAATTAATTTCATATTGACACTTGTTTAGGGATCTATGTATCCATCCGTTCACTCTAACTTTTTTCAACTTGAGAATATATTTATATCAAGCAGTTGGTTTGTTCCTACTGATATTTATTTTTAAGGGACCTACTCTAGCTTCAAGGTATGGTATAGTATGGTTCTGCATGTCATAGTAGTATGGTATGGTATAGATAGTATGGTTCTGCATGTCAGTTTTCCAGTATCGTATAAACATTGCTAAGTAAATAAGTGTATGGGGCTGTTGCTTACCGATGTTAATAAATAATTGGTGAGCAATAGCCCCATTCGCTTCTCTACATGCGTTTGTAAAAATGTGAATGAATTTGTTTCTAACAATTGACTTAGTTTGCAAGTATCTAGAGCGTGTACACAAAATAAATGTATTTCGTGTACACGCTTTAGGAGCTTTTATCATTGGAAGATCTACTTATTCTGGAAAACCATGTTTTCACTTGAATAACATGTCTGTTCAGGATTTTATCATCTCACAATTTTTTATCCGTTCACTTCCGTCAATCCACAACATTTGCATAATGATTTTTAAGCAAAAGATGTTTTGTAAAAGTTATATTTTCTTCATATGACATAGTTTTGAAGGCGAATAAATTTTATTCCAGTTTTGCTTTCCAGACAACTCAAAGTGTCTTTATTGATGGCAACTCTCCAGAATCTAAATTGATATACTCAGCACCATCAATTTCTGGTATAACCTTAAGGACTTCTATTGAGTTTGATAACCGTTTTCTTGCGTACATTCCAGCTGAATGCCACAGTTCTAAACTAGTTGTATAATTGAATTCCTGTCTTTTCATCAACAACTGAACTCATCTTATCTTCCATTAAGATTGATCCAATAACTGCTTCTGAAGCTAATGGGTATTTTTTTCTGAGTATTTTTAATGGGTATTTTTTTCTGAGTATTTTTAATGGGTATTTTTTTCTGAGTATTTTTAATGGGTATTTTTTTCTGAGTATTTTTAATGGGTATTTTTTTCTGAGTATTTTTAATGGGTATTTTTTTCTGAGTATTTTTAATGGGTATTTTTTTCTGAGTATTTTTAATGGGTATTTTTTTCTGAGTATTTTTAATGGGTATTTTTTTCTGAGTATTTTTAATGGGTATTTTTTTCTGAGTATTTTTAATGGGTATTTTTTTCTGAGTATTTTTTGGACTGTTCTTGTGTAACATACTGTGACATAAATGGCGACGAATTCAAAACACCGTTTGATTAAACTTCTGGTTTAGCTTTAAGATCCAGATATCTTCACAAAATCCTTTGGTAACTTCGATCATCTTGGTAAATTCTGATTCTTATAAACATTTCCGCTACATCACAAACCAAAACAATTTGGCGTTTTTGAAATCTTAGTAACTGTCACTAAATGTTGTTGAAGCTTGGGACCTTGATAAATGACATCGTTAATTGATTTACCATTGCATTTTGCAGAACCATCAAAAATGATTCTATCTTAAGTAGTTGATTTATCGAGATTGATAGCTGGGAAATGTTGTAAACACCATCTATCGGATGTATTTTTCTTATCGACTTTCTAAGCATTCTTTCTCTTAACATGGCTTTATAATGGTATTAGAGCCACTTCTAAGACTTTCTTTTTTCATTAGACGCTTTTCCGTATTTGCCAAACGATTTGATCCCATTGTGTAATTGTTATTTAAATGTCTATCTTCTTTTATGAATATCTTGAGTTGGTATCTTCCGTTTTTCATTTTTAGAAAATTCTGCATAATACTTAATGCTTTTAAATCATCTGGGCTCATTGTATTTCCTCTCTGCGAACCTTCATTACCTTCAATTTCCCATAAACCTTTTAGGGTTTTATTGATGTCTTCCATGTCCTTGTTGCTTGATCGTAATTTTATAAAGTGTGTTGATATTAAAACCAGCTGTGCATGTCCATGCAAGTGGCGTAAGACGAGCAACTGGGTCGTTTGGTCCTCCTTTCACTTCTTTTCTGGACTGTGTAACTCAGCATAATCTACACCAATAAAAATGTCAATTGTTGGTTTGGTCCGACGCTTGGTAATTCAATATTCCTTAAATGTTTCCATTTTTTCGAAATTGCAGTCTAATTAGCTACTTTAAAGTTTTCTGTTACATAAGTAACTAAAGGCTTGTATTATCATATTCGTCTTTTTATCCAATGACTCAAGCTGGAATTCAATTGGCATCGTTTCAAAGGAACCAACCTGAATATTTATCATGTTGACAATTACTTTCTTCGTTTTACCTTGACGTAACGATTCAGTTGCTACATCAGCGTTCAGGTACGTCTTGGTACAACTATCATCAAGAAAAGCTTTGACCACAACTGATTTATTTCTATTCCGTAGGACAACTGACACTGTTCGTAAAGATATGTTGCTCATGGCATTCTTTGAATAAAGGTTTGAGGTAAGAGAGTTTTCAATAACCTCTTTCTCGTGTGTTTTTTTTAATTGTTGAGAATTCGTATCAGTTTCGCTTTTGTCTTTTTTCTTATGAAGCCAATGATTATTAGTTTCAGTACAACCACCAACTCCACAAATTTTACTATTTTTAGATTGTTTCGACAAATGTTCAAACATTTAAAGCATAAACTTTGTTTCTTAGCAATCTCCCTGCGTTGTACAACATCGTAGACTTTAAACGTTGGCATTCTATATTTTTATGATTATATTTATAAACAACACATTTTTTGTTCCAGTTCATTTTGTTTATACTACTATATTCTTGAAAGAATTAACTCCTTCCGGATTGCTTCATTTTATTACCGGTGCTCTTTTGTAAACCGTGGATCATTTCTGCTGCTGCTTCTTGAAACTCTGCCTCTTCAATAATGAACTTTCGAAGTGCTTCAGCATTTTGATTTATTCCACTTTTATGTATCCAACATTTTTCTAGTTCATCCAGGTACACGCGGACAATTCTTCTAGTTTCCCAATATTTTCTTTCAAATATCTCTTTAGCAATCTCTTATAAGCGAATGACGAGTATTCGAGTCCTTCAATGGCATTTAATGTATCGCCAAATAGATATTTGCATAACTATTGAAATTTATATTCTACTGTCGCAGGAGCTTGATCAATCCAGGCGTTGAACGAAGCTTTCCAATTTTCGTGTCTTTTCAACGCTATTAAATGTTGGTATGGAGACACGTTTTTGTTGTTTCCATAGATCTAGTCCAATATTGGTAGATTTCTCATCTGAATTATTTGTTACATTAATCCTTTTACCATGGTTGCTTGTAGACTTAATTGCCAGTTTATACTTTCCATCATGACTTATCCACCCAAATTCACTTTTATCTTCTTCGAATGTTTCAATATGAGCAGTTTTAGATTTTTTTTGGTTTTATTTGTTTTTAACATTAAAAACTAGACATAATTAAACGGGTTTGGACGT
The DNA here is from genome assembly GCF_058129835.1 of Hydra viridissima. Taxonomy (NCBI): domain Eukaryota; kingdom Metazoa; phylum Cnidaria; class Hydrozoa; order Anthoathecata; family Hydridae; genus Hydra; species Hydra viridissima. Next base: position 12,500,950 of record NW_028324311.1, on the reverse strand, counting down.
TTTAATGACGCAAAATTCTGTATAAAAGATGAAAAGATGCTCAGAAGTAATATACCACTAAGCATAGTTTACCTTAAGCATAATTTACCCAAAGCATAATTTACCTTAAGCATAATTTACCCTGAGCATAAGTTACCCTAAGCATAATTTACCCTAAACAAAATTTACCCTAAGCATATTTTAATTGTACCTCAATACTTTAATCATTAAACAAATTTTTTCCTATATGCAACTTCGTCCCCAGCACACAACGTTGAAATAATGTTGATTGATGTTGATCAACGTTGTTTCAGCGTTGTGTTCTTGCTGGGTCGGGTATGCATTGCAAATTATGTTGAAGAATTAGAAAAAAACTATACCAACACTAAATGTCCGGATTTAAAAACATGCTTTTTAATGATGGACACTGGAGTTTGGGTCGTGAGTGATTGGAGAGATTTTCTTGAAGAAAATTTTGGTTTGTTTTCCATAAAATATAAAAAAGTTTTTGAACTCAAATTTTTACACGATTTAGGCAATAAAAAGATGTAATTCCCAGATTTTGAAGTTTAGCTGACTTTAGATCGGTTGGTAGTGAAACATTAATCTTCTACAACAATCTATTTTATTGATATATCGATGTTAAGCATCAGAGTTTGGTTTTTTTCTTTTAATAACGATTAATAACTAACGAAAATACAAATTTCTACACCAGTCTTTCGAGATAAAGATTTTAAAAGGTTGTTAAATAACTAACGAAAATACAAATTTCTACACCAGTCTTTCGAGATAAAGATTTTAAAAGGTTGTTAAATATCTCTGAAGTTTGTTAAAATAGAACTCTTTATGTGTTTAAAACAGCAAAAGTTTTTGATGAGACAGTTTTTATGCACACATAATTTTTTATTTTTGAAAAAAAAAAAAGAAAAATGTTAACGAATTTAATCGATTTGCTTCTGCATAAAATTCTCGAAGGGTTAAAACAAAGTAAAACTATAACTTAGGTGACAATGCAATGAAAAAACTTTTTCTGGAATCTTTTAACCTTGTATGTCTGAGTACATAAATCCTTTTAAATTCGGTTTATGTCAAATGATTGATGTAGAAGTTTGTACTTCATTCGTTATTAATCGTTAACAGAAATAAAAAAAACTTCGATGCTTTATCAGTATATTTTCTGTCAGATGAGAAATGAGAAACTAATTTAAGCATTCCTTAAGATGGGGAACAAATCCAAATGAGATAAATCAAAGTGAGATAATATCTCACTTGGAGTTGACAAAAATCAAAAAAAGTTGTCAGAATAATTTATGCAGCCAGGGGAAGTCATAGGAATAATTATAAATTGTAGTTAATCAACAAGTAACCAATCAAAATTAGATTAATAAATACTAATGATTTACTTAATGTACCAAAAAAAAAAATGTAGCAAAACATTATTTCGATTTTAAGATTTAATTAAGAAGATTTACATACATACATACATACATACATACATACATACATACATACATACATACATACATACATACATACATACATACATACATACATACATACATACATACATACATACATACATACATACATACATACATACATACATACATACATACATACATACATACATACATACATACATACATACATACATACATACATACATACATACATACATACATACATACATACATACATACATACATACATACATACATACATACATACATACATAAATACATACATACATACATACATACATACATACATACATACATACATACATACATACATACATACATACATACATACATACATACATACATACATACATACATACATACATACATACATACATACATACATACATACATACATACATACATACATACATACATACATACATACATACATACATACATACATACATACATACATACATACATACATACATACATACATACATACATACATACATACATACATACATACATACATACATACATACATACATACATACATACATACATACATACATACATACATACATACATACATACATACATACATACAGAATTGCGGCCAAAAAAATAACGATGAAAATAAAACAGTAGTTGTCATGGTAATGACTAATAAAAGTTAAAACTGCTGGGACGAATTTCATTAAAATTTTTTTTTAAAAAATAGAAAGTTTCTAGTCAAAAAATTGCTTCATATTTGCGATCACCAAACTTTTCGAAGTTTTTCAAAGCTCCTTTATAGAACTCGGACCACTGATCTCTATAATAACTGGATGGCGCATCTCTTATATCAAAATTGAAGCCAAATCGCCATATTGGAAAGCCCAAGAACGCTGAAATCTGATATGTGCTTTAAAGCGATAAAGCGATAAGCCAAAAAACAGAACTTAAAGCTTACGGAATTAAAATTTTTGGGGCTTTCCAATATGGCGATTTCGGCGTCAAAAAATGAGAAGTTTTGCTCGGAGTTGCGCTATCCAGTTATTATAGAGATCAGTGACTCGAACTCAAAGGTCAGTACTTATCCTCCCAAATGAATTAAACAGCTAAAAGAGTTGCGATCGACTAAAATAATTTATCAGCTAGTAATTTATTTGATGTAAATTTTTTTTGAAAATTGGCAAGTATTACATTTAACTGTTGAAAGGTATTAAAATAAATAATAATAACTATGTTTTTTTTTTAGAATTTGAGGCTGTGCTAAGCAGATCATGTGCTTCAGGATCTTACAACAAAGTTTTATGTCTGCCATTTTCAATAATGCAGGATGTGGTATTGGATAAAGATTTATTTTGAACCAATTCTTTTTAAAACTTTTGAAGTTTCAATAATCTTGTACCGATTAACAGTATCTGAAACTTTGAACAAGCATCCAGGGAAGTAATTTTTTTTGAAAACCTTTTTTTAGTTTATAAAGAATCTATTTGGAGCTCAGTTATTGACGATTGTCGTATTGAAACAAATAATAAAGAATACGCACTTCTTTAACTACATTTTTTTTTCTAAAGCATCCATCCGTGCTATTCCCAGTATTAATTTTTTAAAAACAAGAAGTTTTACAGCTTGACAATTTTTATTTTTAAATTAAAGAAAGCAGAGTCGATAACCACCTAACTGGTCAATTTTCAGAACTGGAGAGAGCAGGTAAAAAGTTTTTTATTGTAATATACAACAGATTTAGTTATATTACAGAAGTATTTGTAAACTTTACAGACGTATTCGTAAACAGTTTCAAAATTGTTTAGTCTTGGGTTGGTGCTTTATGAACAAGCCATCAAGTTTGATGAATATGATTTTGACGCAACTATTGGCCAGAGGCGCCCTTTTGATTAAAGGTGCCTTTTAAGATGTGCGTAAATTACTTAAGTCAACCCCAAGAGTTACTGCTACGACATAAAAGAGATCACATAAAATAGTAAATTTGCATTCATTTTTTTATTTTTCTCCATTTCTTCTGTGGTTTTTAAAGCTAAAAAACACCAGTTTAAAAATGCATTGACCCCTTTCAGCTTTACAACCCAGCAAAATTAAAAAATCTAATTATCTTTATTTAGAATTTAATTTAGTAGTCCCTGGTAATGATTATTTCCAGATAGTTCAAACGCTGCGCAGTGAATCTTTTATACAAGATTGATGCACAAAAGTCTACTCAAAGAATCAATTTTCATAATAATAGTTTTTAGTTGTGATAAATTCTCTGGATTAATCAGTCACATGTAAAGAGACATTAAAATGAAATTCTATTTGTAACAAAATTTTGAAATTTTACAGTGCTTTTAATACCATTTAACAAGATTTAAAGAAAAGAATCAAGTTGTTGCTGTGATGGATTTTACTTTAGAGGGTGAGTAGATTGCTGCTGTGATTTTACTTTAGAGGGTGAGTATTTTTAATTTCATTAATCATTTTATTCAAAAGAGAAACAATGTGTATTATAATATTTCCAAACAAATTACGTTAAAATTGTAATATCGTTTTTCGTTTTTAATTTTTCAGCTTAAAGTGCTTTTTGTATCCGCATGTATCGAAGCTAAATTTATAACATTGCAAAGCGAACGTCTTAAGCTGTACAATGGTTTGTAATTTATAACCACACCGATCCAAAAATTTTTGTAATTTAATTTTTTTCAGATTGCATGTGCTCTTTTTCAAAAACTGAGTAATTTGAATAGGCAAGAAGAAAGAAGTTCTCGTTTATTCTCGTTTATCTTGCAAAAATTTTGTGATGCTAATGTAACTCGAGACTCAGAGAGGTCAACGCAGTGAAAAAAATCATGTACTTCATTAAAATTTGTGCATAGTTCGGCAGTTAGCAAAACATGCATTCTTTCAATCGGTTAACTGTGGAAAGAGTCTCAAGGATCCCACACTTACTTAGAATCCCCTTCGTCGGTTTGTAAATATGTCAGCGATTCATCCAATGATTATTGCACTGAGTAAATAATAATTTTAATTTTGTTAATCTTGCATTGTCACCTAAGTTATAGTTAGCACCTGTATGCTTTTTTAAATTTTCTTATTCTGAAAATTTTATAATGTAATTTGTCTTAAATTGAGTTTTCATTTTTTATTTTTTTTGTGGAAATTTGTTAAGTTTAACAAAAAAAAATAAGCTCTTTTTAAAATGCATTTATTTCTTTCGTATTTAAGATTTTTAATATAAAAGTTCTCTAAAACTTTTAAAAAATCAAAAATGCACAAGTAATCAATAAAGCAACAAATTGTTATTGATCGTATCATAGCAATCAAATCGTTGAACAAAATATTTTTGTCCGTCTAGCTTATAACTCTTGTTACTTGAACATTGTAAAAAGAAGTGAGCTTTTTCTTAATTCACAATCTGAAGGATACAAATTTCACTCACAATTTAAAAAACCGCAAGAATGTTCTTTAAAGATCCTGATTTGTGCGTCCTACAAAAAATTTCCGGGGTAAAAAAGAGCTGAGAGCTCTTCGTTTAAAATCCAAATGTAATAAATTTTCATCAGAGCGTTTTAACTTACTTTCTTTTAAGAGATGAGATAAGAGTTGATTTAGTTTTTAAGTACGCGCTGTTTAAATTCTTCAACAAATCTCCCTTCCAATAAATAATTATTGGGTTTACGACGCTGGATAATTTTGCTAATAAAGCACTTGTGTCGTATATGTAATTGGGCAGCTCAACTCTTGTAAAAGATGATAACACTCCAATAACAGCGTATGGTGTCCAGCAAGCTATAAATGACAAAGACAAAAGTCTGATGGATAGCTTCGCCTTGTCTTCTCTTGATCTATAAAGTCTCTGTCCAGTTTTTTTCAAACCCAAAGCGCGAGAAGATTGATTCAATTTCCTGTGAATCAGGTTTTCCATGAAAATTGATGAAGTGGTTATTATAAAAACAGGTACAATATAGCAGAATACTATTAGCGATATGATGTAAGATTTCTCTGTGCTGGTGGTTGGTAGCCATTTAATTGAGCAGCGATTACGCGTTGAATCCAAAGTATATGAAGATACTCCAATCAAAGGTAAAATAGACCAAATTAAAGCATAAATCCAAGAAAGCGGTCCAATAATTTTAAACAGCAATGTGTTTCCGTGTCTTCTAGTTAAAAAAGGCGTTGTTAGCCAAAGCAATCTTGTTAGAGTAATTGATGTTAGTAATGAGATTGATGTTAAGCCAGGGAAAAAGACAAAAAATGCTGATAGTTTGCACAAATCTTTAGCGGTTTTCAGAACTGTCATATAGAAAATTTGTACTGTAAAACCAAAGGCGCCTTGAATTAAGTCGCTCATTGACAAGTTGATGCACAAAATTAAATAATTGTTCTTAGATTTTTTTTTGCATAAAAAAAACAATGCCTGAATATTGAGCAGAGTGGCTAGCAAAGCTATCGTTGATAGTGTAATTTTATAAATCTCCATTTTTTATTGACTTGAAGGTTTTCTTGATGTTCTGGTTGTTAATGATAATATTAAACAAGAAAAAGAAGTAATAGTTTAGATTCCATATGGATTTTCATGCTTTACAACAATTGAGCTCTTTCAAACCTTAAAAATGAGCGTCGGTTCGAGAATTTTTCAATTTCAATTATAAAGCGGCCGAGAACTGCTTTTCTCATATTGACTTTGAAGTATTGATAATTTTATGTATAAGATTAGGTTCTGCTTGTGTTTTGTTTGTTTTCTATTACATAATAATTACGCCTACAATCCTAAAAAAAAAAAGTTTTGTCAATACGATTTCTTTACATAAAATCCTGGCTATTCGCTACGCACAGATGTTTATAATAAAACCTTAGAAATTTTCGCCGCTTTTCTATTTTTCTATATTTTTATGATAATTTATTAAGAAAACTGTTTAGTTGAGATAAGTAATGTTTGAGTAGTAAACAAGTAATGCAATTAAGTCAGCTGTTTGATTACTTACTTTACAAATCCCTAATTTTGATGATGACAATTGATAAATAAATACATCAGCTATATTGGTGAAACTAGAGCATACTAAAATAATATCATTACTTTTTTTTAATATATTCTTCACTAACACTAAATTTCCATCATTTAATAAAATGCAGTTGTTTTCTTTGCTTATAGTTATGGTCCATTTCTTCAAGCACACCATTTTGTATTCTTTTGCACCAATATAAGCTGTCAATGATGGTCCACTGTTGTGCTCAGTTTTTCGTTTAACCTCTTCTCATGGTAAAGTATAAGTCACACAATATGATTTTTCTCCTGGTCTACGAGCAATTTGTTGCCACGGAAACTGTGGTTTTCTAAGTAACTTTTTGATTTTTTCTAGCATATTCTCATTGGGAAAACTCCTAAAGTTATCTAGAGGTCCAAGTCTTTTCACATCATCTGCTAAATGAATTCATGAATGAACATTATACGCTAAAAAATCTCATCCATATAGGCTTTCCCCTTCTATTACAAATGCGTGTTCATATGCTTGTTGAGGATTTATTAGTATTGTTATAGCTACTGTTAAAAGCAAAAAATGGTTTAGTAAAATTTGAGCTAAAATATCTTGTAAAACAACAGGCCCAATGTACAGAAGAAACAATCTAAATTCAGTTGCTTTTCAACGCAGCAATTCATCAACAGAACGTGGGCGTCTCGAAAATTCCTTTGCTACAAATTTCCTTTGCTTAAAAACAGTTCTTGGTGGAAGTCTGACATTATAGGGACCTATAGGTCCTATCCAGTAAAGTAATAACCGTCGCATTACACCTAAACAAACAAGGTGCATGTAGTCTAAACCAAATTGAGTGACACATCCAACTTTTAAAGGTTTTAGCGGACAGGATTCAGTATGATGATCTTTATGTTAATCATGTCATCAAATGAAAGATCAGTCCGTAACGCAGCATTGGTTTCTGGAAATATTACTTTGTTTAGAGTAATGCTTGTACCACAAATATCACATAAGAACTGAAACTAAAGTTGCGCATGTGAAGTGTATGAAGTTAATGTTATGTTAAAATGCCAATGCATAAAGTTTCATTCCTACCAATGAACCAGGTTCATCGTTTAATATTGAAATAACATTTTGATTAAAAACAAACTGAACTCTACCTCGACACTGTTTATACATGGCAAACTTTAAGGATTAAAAATAATTTTTTAGTCTTTTTGAAAATTCTGGCATCATTTTTAATTTTTTTCTTCGAAAAGTATTACATTTTCGGAGAAAATTTGATATTATCCGTAACAATAGGCGGGCAGCTCGGACATTCGGTTATAGATTCCAAATTTTCTGTAAAAGTTTCCGGATGTCATCATCAAAAACGTCTTCTACGTCAAGTGTGTGCATCATACGTCACAGTGTTATCAGTCTTATTCTAAAGATGAAGTTGAAATAATGTTTGTTTTAAATATTTCAAAATTTTCTTTTCAGATTTATCCTACTTCTGTTCAATCTTGCTCAAGTTATCCTTGTTTATGAAAAAAAATTTATGAAAAATGTAGGAACCTAACGAACATCTAACCTCAAGCCTAATTGCAAATATATTATGCGCACAATATAAATATAAGATATAAATGTAAGATATAAATATAGAACGATTGATTACTTAATTGATCTTTCAAAACTAAGCTCGAACCATTTAAAATTAATTTTCATGAAAACTCATACCTCGATTAAATTATTTAAAAGTTTTTACAATTTTTTTTAATTAAAAATTCACTGATTTTTTCTAAATTTAAATTTTTATTATTCACCGTTTTGCATAAGTCTTTTCTTTTTTTTCTTTTTCTTTTTTTTTTTTATCAATATGTAAACAACAAGCCTTGCTTAACATTTTTATAGTAAACTTTATTTGCAATTTTAAAGTCTGTTAAACTTCGATAAATCCTGTTTTTTTTTTTGTTTTTTTTGTGCGTTTATTTTTATCTGGTAAAGTTTTATTTTCAAATGATAGAAATATATTCAAATTTAAAGTCAAAAAACCTTTTCAAAATGATTCGAAAAGCTTATAGCGGTTATTAATAATTCCCAAATACCCTTAGCATCTTTCCTCTGCAAGAAAAAAGTCATCCTTAATCCATGTCAAAAGAAAAAGTTAGGAAATACTTTGACCTTCCACCAAGTAAACTAATCTCAGTAAATCCTCGAAACATTCTGTTTTATACTTCACCTTTCAACGGTCTCCGACAGGCTTCTTTAGACTGCCACCTTTAGACATTCAGTCTTTAAATCCACCTTGAAGTAACATGGGTTTAGAAGAAACATACAAGTTAAAAGTCCTAAAATGCATGCAGATCAGTTGCTGAACAAATGTTTAAGAATGCAGATCTAATCTCCCTTATGGCGTTAAAAAATACAAATTATTATGTTAAAAATATTTGGATAAAGGCTCCAGTTTTTAGTATATCTTATCTAGTATGGTTTTTAATATATCTTTTAGAGAGGAGCATATTATTTTTCAGCTGAACCTTTGATTCATTGTACAGCTTTGTTTTCCAAGAAATTCCGATATAAGTCTGTTTGACAAAAATTCTTTACTCTTAGATCCAAAAAATCCAAAAATCAAGTTTTAAAACCCTCAAAGATGAGATCAAGATCGCTAAACATGTTTCTGAAACTACATATGATAACTATATGATACCTATTTGATACCTGCAGATAAAATATTCTTAAGCTGTAATTTATTGCGAAAAGTGTTTAAGATCAAATGACCAAAAGATTGCTTGAAACAAGAATAGTACTTTAATTGTTTAACTTGGCTTTTGTTGACTGCTTGAAGTAAACTTAATGTTATGTGTATAGATTTTTAGCTTACCACACTTGATGCAAACTTAGATTTTCTACCTTTACTCTTAGGGATTTAGGATGATAAGAACCTTTACTGCAGACATGTAAAATAGCTAATATTTGCGAGCCTTAACTATTGTGATATCAGTTGAGAGGCTACATTATTATAATGCGAGTTGGGAGGCTTTGTCGTTGTGATGTTGTACATGTTTAAACTTTCATAGTTTATTTCATAGTCTCGTAGTTGATTTCATAGTTTTCCAGCTTCATATTGTACAAAAATTAGTACCAAAGTATATCATTTTAATTATTAGAACTTTTGCTAAAGTTTGAAGTTTCCAAAGAAACTTTCTTTGAAAACGTAAATTTGCATTGAATAATTTTGCATTGACGTATTATTGCATTAGAATCATCACCGTAATTGTTATTGACTATTTTTTTTACTACCTGGAAGGATGTACTACTTTTTTTTACTACCTTGGCGGATATTCTACTATTGCAATAATGTTATTTATCATAATATTATTGCAATCTGCAGCGTCTAGGTATAAATATGAATATTGAATATTGAAAAATGAATATTCAGAAACATTTTTACAAAATAACAACAACATCAATTTTATATTAATTTATGTCCATTTAATACAGATGGTAGTATTATGCTGTTTATATAGTTAGTTCTTTGTTAATTCCAGTAATTTCAGCAAATTGAACTTCATTTGCAAATGGGCATCTTGAATTTTTGACGTTATTTTATGTATTTTGTCTTTTTTTTGACGTTATTTTATGTATTTTGTCTTTTTCTGTTTTTGTTTGCTGCTTCTTGATTGACAGCTTGTTTGCATGTTAGACACTCAAAAAGATCTTTTCCATGGATGAAATGCATATAAGCGATTTTGCAGACCATCAGTTCTATAACGCAGTTTTACAATTTTTCAAATGTAACTTGTCTCTTTTAAGGAACAGCTAAATTTTTCAAATGTAACTTGTCTCTTTTAAGGAACAGCTAAATTTTTCAAATGTAACTTGTCTCTTTTAAGGAACAGCTAAACAGTGCACAGGTACAACATTGCCACATATTGAGTATTGAAATGAGCATGTTTGATGATATCCATCGAGAAATCTTTAGCAGCATAGAATATAAATATCGCAATTAACTATTTTTCAAATTTAAAGCTTAAACGTTGACAATGTAAAGTTTTCTTTTAAACAGCGGCTTAATACAAAATTTATATGTGGCGCGTGGAACCGTTGATTGTAATAGGAATTTCAATCCAGCTTCTTTTTTAATAATTTATGAAAGTAATTTTTAATAATTTTTTATTTTAAGACTTTTTATTGGACTCGGATTTTTCACCGTAGTGTTTTTGATAAATTTTACATTTTTGGGGTTGCTAAAGAGGGTGGTCTAGTAGGATTTAACTTTTTCACCTAATCCGAGTTTTTAGATAATTCTTCAGTGAAATACTTTCCTTTTGAAAATTTTTGAGTTTTGTTTTGAAAATATTTATATCCATCCTTTGTTTACAACATAAATGTAAAAATACTGTTTAACTCGATTTCTCAAACGATAGAACAATTTTGAAAACGTTTCTAAACCATTTTATGTAAATAAATGCTGCAGGTAACTAAGCATCTCTCATAAAAAAAAGATGGCTTTTTCATTTTTTTCTTTGAAAATCTGTGTTCTCTCAATGTAACATTCTTTCATTTTGGTTAAAATTTGAAGAAAACCCGCTAAATACAATTATTTATTTTTATTATTTAAAATGTTCTATAATATTCTACAACACGCGTGAATTTTATTTACCAGCAAGAAATTTCTATTTAAATATATTTATACATTTTTGTTTAGATCAGTAAACGAAGACGTCACTCGGGAAAAAATATTTTCTTATCGGTAGTCAAATGAAGTTTTGAATATTTGTTAGTTTTGAATCAAATAAAAATTCAAAAAAAAAATTTATAAAGCATAGAAAAATGTTGCCAAACGAAATTTTATTGAAACCACAAAAAACGAGCGTAAAATTTTTAAAAGTTGATTTTATTATTGGTAGGCTTTACGTTTCTACCGTTGAATATAAACAAAGCATCATTAGTACAGATGAGAAATACTTATCAATGCTGTGTTCCTCTCTCTCACTTCCCTAGGAAAAGCACCCCAAATCCACTGGGTTGAGGCAGTTTTTGTTTCCAAAAAGACAAAAAAAAAGTCTGTACTCTCTCCCTGGAGTTTAAATTTTAAAACGCTTAAAAGCTTTAGTGCCAGTTACTAATTGCATTAAATTAAAGAAATTCGGACAGTTTTTACGTACATTTTCCAGCCCACTTTACGCTCACATTTTAATAACAGTACCAAAATATTTTCAATTTAAAGTTGTGATGGGTACAGATGGACTATTTGCAATTGTATCTTTCCTGTAAAGTTAATATGCAGCTTCGGTTAAGTTTGAATTTAGAATTATTGACAGTGATTCATTTCCTCAAAGCGTGATTTTGAGCAATAGCTTTCATTCACGTATGTTTTCTTAATTTTTTTTCTCTGTTATTTTCAGTAAATCTTCGCAGTAAAATTTAATTTGTTTGAAAAGAAAATATGTTGAAGGTTGCTAAAACGCTAAGTTTTTTTATAGCATTCTTGAAAATCAGTAACTGGTAGTGTGTCAGAAGAAGAAATTGTTGAAAAAATGGTTTTGACAGGTGCATAAAATTCAGTATTTAGCCATTTCTCATTTTCCTTGAGAAAATGAGATTCTATTTTGTTAGGAAAGTTCACAGCATGAGTATTTGTAAGTTTTAATATAAAAACTTTGCGATTGCTTCATTGCAAATGATCTACTTTCGAAAGGGGGAAAAAAAAAGAAAACAAAAAAAAGAAAGCTACACGTCTATAAATTACGTAGCATAGTCAGCTAAAAATAGCTCCTCAAGTTTTGTGGGTTAAACTGGGGTTCGTAACTTCACAACTTTCCCTTTAAAAGAAAAAATTGAATTTTGAAATGAGTTTCCAAAACCAATAACATATCTTTGGTTTTGGAAACACATTTCAAATATCTAAACTGTTTGAAAATCTCTAACTGTTTAAAAACCAGATTTCTAACTGTTTCAACTGATCAAATTTCTAAACTGTTTGAAAACCAGGTATCTCTGATTTTCAAACAGCTTAGATTATCACGCAGTTTAACGCACTTGCTTTAAACCCTTATTCAAAAACGTGCGGTTTGATAACTACCGTCTGTATTTTAAATTACCGTCTGTATTTTAAATTTGACCAGCGATTTTCTATCGTTGCCGATAAAAATCGATAAACTGCGAAATCTCACAATGTTTGTGGGATAATTGCAAAATCATTGTCCCAAAATTACAAGCACTGGTCTATAAAGTATGGTTACCAGCACTGACTCTTCAATTTTGATAAAAGCTTTGAGGAATTAGTCCTTGATAAGATCAAAGTAGGAAGATTGACACAACTTCACAAGTAACAACTGAGCAGACATCTTTTAAATCTAAAGGAATTAGACAATAAAGACTGAAAAAAAAGTTTATTGAAATTGAGAACATCGAGTCGGAGATCTTTGGACAGCCATCAGGTTGTAATCCAGGTGTAATATCAATGTTGTAATCCAGGTGTAATAATCAATGATATATATTAACTTGATATTTAACTCGCGCTTCCGCAGTGAAGCAAATTTTTTGCTAGCCCAGGTTTGTTTTGCCAATCTGAAATGACGGAATGATAAATCAAAGCAAAGCAAAAATGTATTATTGTCAGTTTAAATAAAACGGCTACCGGCATTAAAAACTTTAAAAACTTGCTTCACTTTTTCCTACGGAATTTTTGTGAATTTAAACATCTAGTTAATATATATCATTGATAATAACTTTGTAATGGCATTGAGTTTTTACGTTTTTAATTCATTTTGAACTAAATTTTTAATTTGAAGAGCAAGAAAAAAAAAAAATAATAATCTTGAAAATAAATTTTTGATTTTTTGTAAATCTAGAAATAATATCTGAAAAACTTTAAACTATTTATTTAATTGAGATATGAATACGAATTATGAACCCTGTTTTTATGAATTTTATGTTTTTAGTTATGAACTGTTTAGCTGATTTAAGGGCTAAAACTAATGGATTAAACTTACAATAATTGTTTGAAATGGATGGCTTTTAGTTCAAATCATCTATATGAAAGACAATACAAAAAAGCTATTAAACATTATTAAACTGAGTTTGATAAAATTTTCTAGCGTTTGTGAAATGAAACTTTGTGAAAATGCGTCGTTTTTACCCGCATCAACCATAATACGAACCATATCATTTATTTGTACATAATACGCTTGTAATGTTTTTTAAAAAATAAAGTTGCATATATATCAGTAAAATAAAATAAAACTCAATTATCTTTTACGAATGACTTAAACCTGAAAATTTTTACACTTTTACATATTCACATTTGTTTATATTTACATTTGTTTATATTTACAACTGTTTATATTTACATTTGTTTATATTTACATTTTCATATTACTTTTGAAAGTTTGTCAGCAAATGTGATGTGGACGATGGAACATTTTATATTCTTTTTAAAAATAAAAAAAAAATTTCTAAGAATTGATACAGATATAGAGAGTCACACATTTCTAAGAAATGACACAGATAGAGAGAATCGTATATTTTGTCTGTGCAAGATTCTCAATTTTTAAAAGCACCTGTATTCTTTACATCTAAATTAGGAGCTTTCTAAATTGATAAAACTGCAGTCTGTCATTGGGTGGTTTCTATGGAGAGAACGATTAAATTTTAAATTCGTTTTTCGTGCTTAAGTCTTATAAACAGATCCTGCATCCCGGTGTTAAGCAACGTGAAACTAAACGATTTTTGAGATTTGTTTCACGGGGGTTTGAACTTTCGCGTGTATTTAACGTGCGGTTTTTCAAATATGTCAGATCTTTATATAAATAGCAAGAAGCCGAGGCCGCTGTAACAGTACTAAAAATTTGTTGACGAGATTGAACTTCATAGTGCTAATAACAAGATCAGTTTTAAGATGAGCTTCGGTAAGATAGTGATTGTGTATCAGAAAATAGAAAAAGAATTCTGCGGTTTTCTGAGCGATGATTTATTAAAAAGTGTTGAAATAGAAAAGTTGCTGGAAATGGCAATCGAAAGAGTTAACAAAAGCTGCTCAAACCAAAAAATACCGCTCAAAAGATATATTAACACAGAGGAAATGAAAACATTCCAGCTTTCTACAAAAGACGAAAGAAAAACTCTTGACCGGATTATAATTGCGTTAGTCTTACCCGGAGACGAAAAGAAAATGAAAAAGATTTATACCGAATTTTTTAAAATTCTACATTTACGAGTAAAAGCTAACTCATGCATTTTGTATTAGTTTTAATTGTTAATTTTTTTTTTTTTTTTTTATTTACTTTAAGACACCGAGAACCTTAGGAAACGTATAATTGTGAGCAATCGAAATGTAACTGCCAATTACATATATCATCAACATTTTAATTTTGTATAATGTTAAGAAAAGGTTTCCGTTGTGTTGTCTCCTTTTCGAACAATTTCAGTTTTTTTATGTTTTTTTTATGTTGACCTTTTTCGTTATTATGAAAGTATATCTTAAGTTTCATAAGGAGGAATGAATGTTGGAAGATCATATAACCAATTTCATCATGATATTTGCAGTTAATTCATTTGAATGATTCCTCTTTCCTTGCCGAAACTGTTACTAAGATTATTGCCTGGGATCAATAATTACAGGGGGTGGGGGTGGGAATGGGGCGGGGTGTAGCATTTAAGAGATTCAATTTTAAACTCCCCTGAGAAAAAGTTCGTAGTTCAAGTTACTTTATACGATATGCAAGCACAATATAAAATAATATATAACTTAATGTAATGCTCAATATAAAATAATATATGATTTAATATAATGCTCAATATAAATAATATATGATTTAGTATGCTCGAAGCAAAACTTACTTTTTATCAGATTATTATTTTAAGTTTATTTTATCAATTATTTAACTAATGATGGTAACTAATAATGGTAACTAATGGTAACTTAAATATTTTTGTCTCACTAATATAATAAATATAAAAACTAATATAAAACTAGTATAAAACTAAAATAAAACAAATATAAAACTAATATAAAACTAATGTAAAACTAATGTAAAACTAATGTAAAACTAATGTAAAACTAATATAAAACTAATGTAAAACTAATATAAAACCCTCAGATAAAAAGCGGATTGCGTGCAAATTCATCGCTGACGCACTATGCATCGCTAAGCGGAATTAAGATTTTGTATATATTTTTTAGTGATATTTCATATTTAAACTTTTTGAGGTTTTTTTTTTGCATTCAGTTTCTGATTTATTTAAAAAAAAAAAAAAAAAAAAGTCTTTTTCAGTTTTTTAAAATTTTTGATATTTAAAGGGTTTTTTCAAGGTTTAAAAAACTCCCATTTTTGTTAAAATACTTTTAA
Organism: Hydra viridissima; assembly: GCF_058129835.1. Taxonomy (NCBI): domain Eukaryota; kingdom Metazoa; phylum Cnidaria; class Hydrozoa; order Anthoathecata; family Hydridae; genus Hydra; species Hydra viridissima. Next base: position 12,485,212 of record NW_028324311.1, on the reverse strand, counting down.
AGTAAAAAGATAAGTGTTCGATTTCGACATTATATCCATGCAAATTTAAAATAATCGTATATTTAATTGAATGCAAAGATAAAATAGAAAAAAAAAAAAAAAGGTTTTTGCGTTGTATTTTTTGTTGCTTTTTTGATTTCTTAAAAATTAATTTGAGCACGTGGTCACATGAGGTTGCCTCGTTTTTTTGAATAAAATATAGCTACTGCGAATTGACTTTATTGCCATGCAAAAATATTCAGACGACATCTGTGACCACCTGTTTTAAAATCATTTTTTACTATTGTGAGTTTTATTCAAAAACCGGCTAAATTCTGTGTAGTAAATGGAAATCTGCAGTTCAATAAAATATGGCATATGAAGATTCAGTCTCAGGACTCTCGTTTTAAGTTTTCATTTGATTACGTTTTAGCTTTCGATAGCTTTTATAAATTATTAAAATGGGTACTTGAACTATTGGTCAACTTTCAATACATGTGTTCCCCCAATGCATATTTTTAAAGAGTGTTTGAGTATCTTTCTAAGGATAAAGACAATTTTAAAGGTTTAGCTCTGAAGGAACACGATAACATACATATTATTTATAAGGTAGGAGGTGATGATCTAAGTGACAAATCTGAGATTCAAAATGCAGCAACTATAAAGAGAGGTGTGGATGATCGCACTGTGTAAAGTATAGTGTTTGTCGTGTTGACGATTTGAAGTGGAAAATATGGAAAAGTTGCAATCTAAACAGTCTAAATGTTATCCATCATCTTATCTTTTGTTTTGCAAAAGAAACTGCTTTTATTCTAGAGAAATTTGAACATTTACTAAATGAAATTTTGCTTGTAAAGAATATTTAGTTTAGACTACATAACAACACTTTTGTTTATAAGTTCAAGTTAGTAAACTATGTACACCACAATTAATGGTGGTGGATACGCAGCATGGAGTGGGTCTTCAATACTGCTTCAAAACTCCCAGAAGTGAAACAAGGAAAAGAAAATCTACCAAGAACACTCATAAACTTATTGAAAAAAAAGAAAATCAAAAAAACAAAAAAAACAAATTCTGCTCTGACTGGAAAAAATTTTAATTTGGATACCAGAATGATTAAGCTATTTATAGGAATTGTACGACCACAAGACCACACATAAAGAATTTTCAAGCAGAAATTTGAACGTCTGTTTGGTCTCATTTCTAATAATCAGTTTTTAAAGGCCACTCCAATGTCACCGAGTCTATGCATAAGATGGTAATTCATGGCATTTCTTTTATTAAGTATTATAAGTATCCAATGGGTTCTTTGTCTGAGAGTGCCATTTAAACCAGTAACAAGACCAACCAAAGTGCACGAGTAAGTCATGCACGTTTAACTTCTTTTGCCAAAAGTACAAGGGATACAGCTAATTTTTATTTTTATTTACTGCAAGAAGAACAAAATGCAGGAAGTGTACAAGCCAGAACAAAATGTTTCTGTTGGTCACTGTTCTTCAGGTAAATATTGGAGAAAACTATGTATTTATTTAAATATAGATATTTAATGGTATCATTTAATTTTAATAATGTACAATTTAGAAAAAAATGCTGGATGCAGCCTATCTGATATTCCTGAGGTCTTTTCACATAATCAACACAGTACGTTCTTTTATGTTGACAAAAATGAAAATAATTGTGAGAAAAGTTAAAACATAAGAATCCCTAACTTTTGTTTGAAGAAGAACTTCGTCAATTGGCCTCAAATTGACTCGATTTTGCCAAATTTTTTTGTTTTCCTTAAAAAATGTATCTTAATACTTATTTCTGCTCAGTGATGCATAGTGACGCTCTTGAAGGATTGTTGTAAATATTAAATGATGCACATGATTGCTGAGACATGTTAAGAATGAAAATCTTAACTATATTTTTCAATAACTTATTACATAGTTTTTAATTGAATGTATAATTAAAAGAATTTGATAATAGATGATCTCTATAATAAATAGTGTTTATCTTAAACTAAACTAATTATTAAAATAACGAATCTTTATGTTGATTGTTAAATGTTTTAGAAAAGAATTTTAGAAAAGAATTTTAAAAAAAAGGAAATCAAGAAAGTATCATTAAACCATGAAACCATGAAATTGATAACTTTTTAAAAAGCGGTTACTTTCATACCCACACATATTTTAGTATCAGAACCTTCATTCTGCAATTGAAAGGAATGGAACACCTGGAGTTTTTTTACTTCTATTTATAAAATGCTTATATTTTCATGTTAAGTAAAAAAAATAGAAAAAACTTAAGTAGGAGACAAAAGGTGTAACCCTTGAAAAAGTTAAACTAATATATAAGAGTTAGATCTTTAAATATGAAAAACTGTCGGGTTTTTTTTAATCTTTTTAGTCAAAAATCGAATTAATCTTGATAAACTGGCTAAAAAATCGGAATGAAAACGGTTCATAAATATATGTAAACGAATAAGATTTCATAATTGATGTTTTGTGAAAAAATTACTTCAAAATGTTGAACAATTCTCTAGTTATTAGGCTATTTCCTTTTTTATTATCAGTGCGACGCATAGTGTGTCGTTAGAAAAGTAAAACGAATAAGAAATCTTAATTTTTTTAAATGTCAATCAAAACTCGATCAGGCGTTAATGATTTTTTTGTGTTAAATACGAATTCTCACATTGATGTCCAACTGGGACAAAGAAACAGATTTTTAGAGAAAAGAAGCCACAAAGGACAATAAAGCATCGTAAATTCAAATTAAGCGAAGAACCTTTTCTAGATTTTTTAAAAGCAGACAAGTTTGTAAGGTTTTCTTATGGCTGATAAATGCAATATGTTGGTTTAGCAAAAGGAATTGCTTTTGGAGAAGGGGCTTGTCGATACTAACTTCTTCTGTCGATATCAATGACTTTAATAAAAGTGTGAGCAAAAACAGAAATTCTTGAAGATCGCTCTGAGAAACGGTTTTAACATTTTCATAAAGTCTTTTATTTAACTTAGAATCGTTGATAGATGTTGACGAGAACAAACCATTTTCTTTGAAATATTTGTTTAGCAAACTCTTCATCTCCTTTGTTTTAGCCAGGTCGAAAGCGCTTTTGTTTTCTTTAGTTTGAAGGGAGATTAGTCTATTACCTGAAAAAATGAAATAGTTTTTTTTTATTTTATAAACAATTACCTCTAAAATTTCTAAGCAGCTGCCTCTTAAAAAAATAAATAACGTTTTTATTTCTAAGCAATTGCCTCTAAGAAAAAAAATTTTAGGCTATGTGTAAAGTGGTACCACCGTACATTTAAAATACGCTGACAGAAAAAAACCTTACCGCCGACTTGTAAGAGAAACTGAGCAGTTTCAAGTTGGTTGCTTTCTACTGCATCATGTAGTGCGCTGATACCATCGTTGTTTGTTACATAAAGATCTAAACCTTTTGCATAAGAAAAGATGGAATCACCGACATCCCAGATATTTTAAAATATTCTCTAAGATATATATATAAACAAAAAAACAAAAAAAAAACAATTACTTATTCCGGAAAAGAAATGGCATCATAAATCTATATTCCGTGCAGATATACTATTAGCACAATTGAGGTTCAGTAGATGACATCATTAATATGATGATTTACAGATTTTAACTATAAGCACCAAATTTCTTCTAGCTTTAATCTATGCTCAACATTAAAAAACTAAGAAATAAACTTTGCATGCCTAAAATTATTAATCTACAAATTTAAAACACCTACCACTGTAGCTCAAAAGTTCCTTTAAGCATTGAACATGACCATGATTCGATGCCTCATGTAAAGGATACCAGCCAGCATTGTCTTTTATATTTGGATTCGCGCCCATGGAAATAAGTTCCTTAACTCGGTCTGGATTATTACGAATGCAGGCAGTATGCAAAGCAGTTTCACCTTAAAAGCAAATGCGATAGGAGCAAGAGACAAAAAAAAAAAAAAAAAAAATACGAAAATATGTTTTTCAATGAAAATATGAAAGTCAGTAAAAAAATAATTTCTATTCCTAATCATAAAAATACCCCCCCCCCCCCCAGAGGACATCTACCCAACCTGAATCTCATCATCGTGAAGTTATTGCATACCATTATTTTGATATATTCAATTAATGTACAAAATAAACACTGATGCAACTAACTCTACCTTTATGATTTTGCTTGTTGATATTTTTAACTTTGCTTTGAGTCTCCGAAAGGTTCTTTTTGCTGGAAAAATGTTAGCGAACACTTAAAAAACTACTAACTTAACACTGACATTCAAGGTAACATTTCAAAGGTAATTTTGAAAGAAAAAAAAAAAAAGATATTCAAATATATATCTCATAACATAAACAGCAATAACAAAAATGAAGATATTATTTTTTTAACTTAAATGTTATTTAATACTATTATTAATTGTTACTTTTTTTTTTGCGGCACATGTTGCTCTTCTTTCAAAAAAAGTCTTGGGTACAAGAAAAAATAACAACAAATCTGCAAAAAAAAAAAAATAATAATAATAATAAAAATAAATAAAAAGATAAAAACTTAGTCAAAACTTTCAAGCATTTGAAATTCGGCAAACAAATATTTTTTCCTCAATAAAGGAACTAATATTTTTTTGGCTGATATTTTTCTAAGCTTATTAAAACTATTCTTTAACATCATTTGAGTAGCAGACACTTCAAAATAATTTACATTATAAATAAGCAGCCATAATTGAAAACTTCATTTTAAGTATTCACTTTTCAGAGAGAAAAAACATTACTGCAATTTTTAAACGTCTAAAATTTCATACAGATATTTAAAAAACCAGTCGAAATATCTGTTTATCAATTAAACTTATGGCATTATGGTAAAAACAAACAAACAAACAAAAAACACAATGCTTACTGTCTTTTCCAAAGACAAAGGGGATTTAAATAATGCCTTGTTTGTGACAAATGTACAGTCATATCTTTGAAGCAAGAAATCTGCTACACGACTAGATAACCAACTTGGTTGAAGATTATGCAACAAGAATGCCCTCAGTTCAAATGAAACATTAAATGAGAACAATATCTGCTCACATTTAGTTTGGATTTCACACACTATATTAAAACACATTCGCCCATAGAAAGTTTTTGAGTTGAACCAGTCTAAAATGGAACAGCACTGAGCAACTAAGGAAAGAATGATCAAAGACTGCTGTAACATTACACGTTCCTAAAAAAATAAAAGTTCAATTTTAAGAATAATAGACCATGGACACTGATTTATCAGCAGAAAGTTAGTTAACTGGTTTAATACAACGATTAACTAAAAAAATGAACATTAGCATACCTGCATTGAGTGTGCTTGAACAGCCAGATGAAATGTCAAGTGTATGAGATCTTTAACATTGGAGTTGGTAATACTCTCTTGAGAATTTTGCCAAAATACTTTCCACACAAGCAGTTTACGGAGTTTTTCCAAACATTTTGGAGTTGCAGAATTCTGGAAGCTATGCAAACATAAACAAAGCATAAGGATTTGAAAAATAAATTTATAGTGAAGGCTTTCAATTTTCTTTTTAGAGAACTGAATAAAAAACGACGCCCTTACTTCATTTATAAAAAAAAATATCTTCATTTTATTGTAAGATTTTACACTTAGAGTTCTGCAATATATGCAGTATATAAGCTTTTATTATATCTACAAGAAAAAAAGGGTAATATGGAATGTTGGTAAAAAATACAATGATATTAGATTAATGTAAGAACAATCTATGCAAAACATAAAATTTTTTACCTCTGGACTCCAAGTTTGACTAATAAGTGGTATATTTAGTAAAAACTAACCATGCATCAATTTTGGAAGTTTTTATGATTTTTCAGGCTGCAAAATAAATCAAATGTGAAAGGCCTGGTAGAGTATATAAAATGTGAGCTATTGGTATATAGTAAGACACGAGTCTGGAGAAATACAGTGATGATATAAAAGATAATTGTATTTGTGACTCTTGGTGTTATAATACCTTCTATATATATATATATATATAATTTATCTTTTAACATACATAATACCTCTTATATATATATATATATTATTAACCAATTTTCTTAAAAAGTAAAATTATGCTTTTTCATTAATTTTATAAAAAGTTAGGATTTTTGTTTTGTCTACAGTTTTTTTAACAATTTACCTCATGCAGCCCAAGATAATCAGAAAAAAAAAGCCTTCTATTTTCCTTCTTTTGTTAAAAATTATAATCCATTGATTAAAGTTTGAAAAATCATTAATTATTTAGCTTATTGCCATTTATAAGATATTAAGAAGATAATCTTTAAATGATGAAAAATGAAACATGCACACTCAAATAAACCAGTATTCATAGTTAAGACACTGAAGGTTGATTAAATTCTTATAGCAAACAAAATTTATTATTTAAAAAATTTTTGCTTCAAAAGCCAAATAAACTGTTGTTGTAAAACTTAATCCCTGAAAATTAGCATACCCAAAAGGAAAGACCCGAACAAGATCACCCTCCATTAATGAACAAATGAACTTGATTGCCTCTAGTTTGCAACTCAATGAACTACAAAAAAAAAACAAAAAAAAAAAAAACAGAACAATTAAAATTTCAGTATCACTTTCAGGTAAAATTGATAATTTTTTCTAAACAAGGAAAAAATGACACAGGTTTTATACAGTAACAAGCTTAACCACTATCTTGTTCATCATTAGCCAACCTTAGTTTTGATTAAATCTAATGCACTTGTGTTATGTGAATGTGTAATGCAACAAATTTTATCAAAATAAAAAATAACAAAAATTAAAGTACAAAATTTGACCTTTTATCAGAATCTAGTTGGATACAGTCAGTAACATTTCTGAAATATAAAAATAAAGTAACAACAGTCTTAATAAAACAGTGCAGGCCAGAATGTAACTTGTTTGCAACACTTAGTTTAATACAATACTTTTAGATTATAAACTTAAATATGAAACATGACAATAGAAATTAGAAACATGATAATTTAAAACTTTTTTTTATTTCATAGCTTTTTTTTTTACTTCAAAGTTCAATTTGTTTATACATTTGGAATCAGGACATATTGATGCAAGTTAACTCACTTTTGAATCTTCTTATGTTTTAAATATTTTTATGCCTAAACCAATTAATGAATGTGGGATATTTGGAACTTTCATATTGAAAACAGTGAAAAATACTCATCAGTAGTCTTTTACTTTGTTTAGTTATTTCAGACTCAGTCATGACACAAAGCATATAAAGTTGACTTGTTTTTAATTGTAATCAACACTGAAGTACTAACATGGAGTAATTTATAGCATATTTGACTAAAACAGAATCAAGAGACCTTTTTGTTGGTTCAGGTGTTTGAAAGATTAAATACATTAATTCTAGTTCAACTTTGTTGGCTAAGCACACTGAATTACTCAGCATTGTGTCTTTTGATTGAACATGAATACTAATCATTCTCAAAATACAAAACCCTCTTCTTCCAACTACCTCAGGTGATGTATTCAGAATATTCCACTTACCTTCTGTAATGGCAAATTTGTACATATCAAAAAAAATGTTTGTCAAAATGTGAGGTTAAAAAATAAAGACAAAGAATTTTACTGCTCAAGAAGAGGAAAATACTGTTACTTTTTTTTTACCATCATGAAAAAAAGTGAATCATTTTTATATTATTGATAGTCATTAAAACTTATTATTACTATTTAAACTGATTTGGTAGACTTTGTTAATGGTTGGTTTTTTTCCCTCTTGCTTGTTTTGCTTTCCAAAACCTAATTTGTCTCATTTAACAAGGCAGCATTTATGTCTATCCTGCATGTTATTCTATTAAAATGTTTCTAAGAAGACAAGTAATGTATTGATTGAATATTATGATTTATTCTTAAATTAAATTGAAATAAGAATTCCTCAGAATGTAATATTTAAAAAAATATCAAAATAACTGCTTAGACACAGGATACATATAAATATATATCCTGCCTGATTTAGGTAATATTATGTACCTGGTATTGAGATATAATATTGTGTCTAGTATCAGGTACTAAAAATCAGTATGTAAGAAGTTTTCAAGAAATCTTAGATTAGATTTAAAGAAATTTTAAAACAACTTTTCTATTTATGTCTTATTTTAAGAAGGTGCCTGGGTAGCCCCTTTTTCTGTGCCCCTTGATGTTTGTCCTTGTTTAAAATACTTCTAACAAATTGTTACACAAAATATGCAGCCTCAACAAATACATTGATTTAAAGATTTGCAATACTTTCTTGGTTTAAAATAAAATTTTTATAAAAAGATTTTATAAAAAGTGATTGATAAAAAGTCTTAATTTAAAAGGAATATAAATTGGAATTTTACTCTATTATTTAAATGCAAATCCAATTTAAAACTATCTGTAAATAAATCAATCCAGACAATGAGAATACAGTAACAATACTATGAAAATACATTGACAACACAACAGCAAATATAAAATCTGACTGACGTGAACATTTCCAAAATGAATTGCCATGACGTAACAGTAGCAGAAACACTACCATTAATATCTTGAAACGGTCTTTGCAGTGCCAAATCATACACAGCATGTATTTTTGACACAGGATGCAGTAGCAATATTTGTTGCAAAAGACAAACCAACTCCATACTGTTTATAACATTAGTCTCCAGCTAAATTTAAAAGTAATAAACATCATTAAAAGTCAATAACAAGCTTCGTAATATTTAACACCAAATAAAACTGAGAAAATGTTAAAAAAAAAAATACAAGACAGACACATCTGTTTTACTTTTTCTAAAAAACTAGGTGCTAATCTTAACATGCAGGTTTCTTTTGGCTTTTATATTATTACAGATAACGGATTAAACTATAACATAATCACAGACACTCATAGAAGTTAAGGAAAAAAAACTCAAAAGATGGTTTTCCAAAAATACAGCACACTTACTGAAAGTTGAATTAAAAGACGCGAAATAATCTTAGCAGAAGGATAGTAGAAGCCTGACAGATTTTGTTTTATAATATTTAATGCATTTTTTAAGTTCTGTTCATCAATGCACGACTCTACCATGCTCTCAATACGAGAAGGAAAAGCTGAGCGAGTAAGAAACTATAAGAAAAATAGTAAATCTTTAATTTCAGAATAATTACAGAAGAAATAATGTCTTAAACAAAAACTTTAACAAAACTATTAGCCAACTTAAATAAGTTAAAATTTTTCTAAATTATGTTTCTAATTAATTAAAATTATAGAGGATTTATTAGAAAAAATATCAACACTTGTCTTCATTCCCAGAGTTATCTCCACTTCTTGATCTCAATCAAAGTTTATCTTTTAATTTTCTTAAACAAATTAATAAATTTCAGGAAAGCTTATAACTTGTAATAAAATGATGTTTGTTCAAACAAAAAAAGCGAAAATTTGCATGTAAAAATTTCCTTCATGTGTCATGAGCAATATTTTTCAAGATAAACTTTCTGAAAGAAAGTTTTGAATTTTTTTGAAAGAATTAATCTTTATTAGTGAAAAATTTCAGATTTTTTGGGAGAAAAATAGACGTTTAAGAAGAAAGTGAAAAAAATTATATTAAAAATTTTTAAAGAAAAGGTAAACAGTCCAATAAATTTTATCTATCATGTTTAAAATAAACGAATATATATTTTCCTTGTCTTAATAGCTAGCTAAATGTCAAAACCAAAAATAGGGGAATTGAAAAAAGCTTACAATAGTTAGAACCAATGAAAATTAAAAAATACAAACTTTCATATTGAGGTAATTTTAACAATTAGCCATAATGGCTACCATCAATAGTTTGCAGATATTACTTTTTGTAATTTTAATATGTAATCTTTCTCTTTGTAAATAAATGTCTCTTTATGTAAAGAATGCAATCCATAAAAAACCACCTGTTTTCCTCTTAAAATTAAACCTCAAACTGTTTTTTTAATGTTCAATTTTAGTTAAAACTCAAGACTTCTGGCAAACAAAAAAGTTCTTTAGTATTGGTTGACCCACATCTTGAATAAAGTCAATTCTTTACACAAAAAAAAATCAATTACCTTTAATGCTTAATTTTTCTATTTTAAATAATAACTAAACAATATTAAGACTTTAAATTTATCATTAATTTCTTAAAAGTAAAAACTTATAAGGCTGGTTAAATTATGAAAAAGAGTTAGCCTTATTTTTAATATTTAACAAACTGTCAAATAATCATTTAATCAATTCTGAAGTAAAAGTTCAATTAAGGAAAACCTAACAAAATCAAAACAAGACATTTGATAATTTGGAGAAATGAAAACAAGATGGAATCGAAGTTGCACTAGTACAATTGGAGATATTTCATGATTTATTTTCATCCACTTTCTGAAGACAAAATTTTGAGAACAACTGAAGTCATTCCAAAGTTTTACTAAAGAAAGAAAGAGCTGATTGATATCAATTAAAACACATCTAACTTTTAACATCTTCACTTGAGAAAGTTTTGAAAATTGAAATTAACCAAGAAGAAATTTTACACAATAAAAAAAAGATGGCATTTTCTGTCAATTTGAATAATAGGAATCCATATATTTAAGTCGACCTGTAAAAATAATGTCAACAAACTGGGTATAGTTAAAAAAGTGAAGCAATTGTTATAAAATATCAAGGGCTATCTTTAATTCCCAAATTGCAACTAACTTTCAGAAATTAATCCAAGAACTATTCTCACAGCATTCTTTGATGTAATAATAAAAAATGAAAGAAAATGTTCAAATTTAAAAATATTATTTTCATAGTGAAAATACCTTATAAAAGGAATGTGTGGTTTATATAACAGGGAATGTGCAATCTGAAAGAATGAGAAAGATCACTTAGTGAGGTTATAAGTTAACACATTTTAAGCAAATTGATGCGTACTTCAACACTAATTTATAGTTTCATCGATATTCTTATTTTTTTAATGCTCTAAATATGTCTTGTTTTCAGAAAATTTAAAACCACCTTAAAACACCTTTTGCTCAATAAAATAATTAATAAATCCTTTTTCATAGTTTTGTTACGCTGTATTTAGACAAGTGGTTTGCAGGTAGAGCAAGAAAATAAGTGTCGGTGAAAGAGAGGAATAACTTACTGTTCATTTGATACTGTTAAAGTTAGTTATTATTAAACAAAATTTTTTTAAAGTTCACCTTCTCATCTGATCTTTTGATAAAAGGAAATTGTTATTAGAAAAGCATTTTAAAAACAAATATTAGTGTAAATAAATAAAAATAAGAAGCGGAAATATGTACATGCTTTTTTACAAATATTAATTTTAAATAAACTTATTTAAGGAAACTAGGAATAACAAGCATAACATGTTTAGAAGTAAATAGTTTAAGTTTACTTTCTAATATTATAATATTATAATATAATATATTTCTTATATAATATATTACCTTAGAACCTCTGTACTCTATCCTCTCATGCAACACCTTAAAAGATTTAGTTTTTAAATGTGAATTCTCAAAAAACATTCATAATAAATGTAAGAGAATGAAAAAAACAACAACAACAACAACAACATATATTTACACTAACAAGTATGCTGATGAAAAGAAATTACTAGAACATGAAAAAAAAGCACACTTCATTTGGGATCTAGTTTTAATACAAATAAAAAATGAAAATTGAACAATACAAATGAATTTATAATATAATTAAAACTAAAAATAATATTTACTAAGGAACATGGATAGTTATGAAGAGCATCCTTTTTACATTTAAAAACCATTTCTCCCCCCATATTATTTACTTCATTAAAAGTTGGAAGTTTGAGTTCAGTAAATTGGGAAGTCGTTTTCCTTGTTTTTCTAATGAAATCAATATCAGGAATATGATCAAAAGCCATGTTTTTTTGGGGGGTTCGAAACTTATAATTATCTTCATCAATATGATTTGGTTTCTTTTTAGAAACAAGTTGGTTTTTTAAACTCTTTTTTCTGTCCATATTGGCTGGTTTATCATTTGTACAACACAATTTGAGTAAAACATCATTAACCAGTTTTTCAACAACATTTTTTTTCAGCCAATTAAATTCAGAGCTTTTATCTGCCAATAAAATGACAGGTTTAACATTTAAATCAGTTTTAAAAGAAGTTGAAGACTTAGCTGTTAAATTTTTAGGGGATACATTTAAACTGGATTCTGAGTCACTAACTTCATCAACATCAATTGCCTCTATTTCATCATCACTTATGTTAATAACAGACGAACTTTGTTTGTATTTATGACTAACAGATCCTTTTGGTAATAGGAGTGAATCACTCTTTTCCTTTTTGCAAGTAATGTTTTTTAAATCTAGAGTAATAGGCTTTGGATCTATGCAGTCTTCTTCATCACTTGATAGTTTAATCACTTCTTTATCCTCTTCATCACTTGACAACTTGATAGTGTTAACAACATTCATGTCATCATCAAAAATGTCTTTATTTGGATTATAATTAAATAGTTTTTGTGTGGACATTTTAACAGCTTTAGAACTTGATTGTTTGGGACCAGAACACAAAAGTGATGAGTTTAGATTTGTAACAATTTCTTTTTCATTTGTGCGATCTTCTTTTGTATCAGTAAGTAAATGGGGAGAAAAACAAGTACTTCTTTGCAAATGCAAAGAAGTTTTGTCAGTTTCTTGAAACTTTTTAGAACAAATTTCAGAATCATCTGAGTGCTTTCGCTTTTTATTGAACAACTCAGTTATTGTTTTCTGACTTGAATTGCATACCAAGATAGAAGATTTTTTAGGTGATTGAAACTTCAGAGGGTTTAGATGTTTAACATTTTTAACTGGGACATTTTTGCAATTGTTTGAGTAATGTTGGAACTTTGTAATATCTGGAGGGTTTTTCTAAAAGAAAAAATATTTTTTTTAAGATTGTATGTGTTAGGTAAAAAGAATGTTTATAATATTTAATAGTTGGTATTACAGTTAAATGCAAAAACACAATTAAGACACAAAAATTTTTTTATTGGTTTCTAATTAAAAGAAAATTTTAATGAAAAGAAAAGTAGTTCATTAACAAAACCTGAACAATGTATTCAGCAATATATTGAGGCATAAGAATAATTTGTAAATTAACAGTCTTTAGAGATACATGTTTTAAAGACTCATCTGTTACAAAAGCATGCGTAAGCGTATGTTGCAGGTTTCCAAAAGATGACTTTAAATTTATTATGAGAGCACCACCAGCTTCAAGCAACCTTTGCAAAGAAAAGAGTTGAAAAAAAAATAAGGAAAAAAAAAAAAAATCTACTGAAAAAAATTAAAATAATGATAAAAACTTTTAAACAATTTTTTGAATAAAATATCTATAAAATTTTGACCCCTGTGAAACAAAAATTTAAAAAAATTAAAAATAAGAAAGAAAATAAAAACATAAAACTTCTAAAAAACCTTTAAAAAGCATTCAATATTTAAATTGTGATATTATATTACATTTAATGTTAATAACCTAACTAAAAGTACCAGAAAGTATATATATATATATATATATATATATATATATATATATATCTTTATATCTTTATATCTTTATATCTATATATCTATATATCTGCAATTTTTTGAAAATAAAGCAATCAATATTGCGCTTCATTCTAATCCACCGTTAGAAATAAAATCGTTTTTCAGGTACGTAGATGATAGCCACGCAAGATTTACAAATAAAGATAATGCCATCTGTTTTCAACAAATATTAAACAGTCAACATCATGCCATCAAATACACAATTGAATTGGAAGATGAAAATAAAAGATTAAATTTTTTAGACATCCAAATAACGAATAATCAAAAAGGTAAATATGATTTTAACATACATCGAAAAAAAGCAATAACAAATATTCAGGTTAAGCCCAATTCAAACCACGATCCAAAAATCTTGGAAGGAATATTTAAAGGATTTATTCATAGAGCTTTATCAATTTGCTCTGAAAAATTTTTAAATAAAGAAATCGATTTCCTAATAAATGTGTTTGCTGAAAATGGATACGAAAAAAAGAAATTACAAGACCTTGCAAATATTGTTATAAAAAAACGACACTCAAATAATGAAATAGTTTTATCTAACAACAAAGCAACTATGCCAACTATATCACTACCGTGGATCCCAGTATTATCACCAAAACTTCGAAAAATCTTTAGGAAAGCAGGTTACAGGGCAGTCTTTAAATCCAGTGCAAATCTTAAATCTTTACTAACTTTGCGCAACAAAACAAAACTACCATCAAATAGCCATCCCGGAGTATACCTAATAGAATGCGAGTGTAAACAAAAATACATCGGTGAAACAAAAATGAAAATAGCAACAAGAACAAAACAACACCAAAAAAATGTTTTTGAAGAAAAATTAGAACAATATGCAATTGGCCATCATAAAATTAAATGTTCACGTAATATAAAATGGGATCAAGTAAAGACGCTAAAAGTAGAACCCAAAAAATTTGAAAGAAAAGTTCGAGAGGCAATCGAAATTCAGTTCAACAAATGCGGACCTAAAAATGGAGGTATGAATTTAGATGACGGTCAATATGTAAAAACACAATTCTGGACACTATACTTTTTATACCTACGAAATATTAAAGAAGCCCAACTAAAGCGAAGTTTAAAGAAGCCATTAAAAAGTGACATTACCGTTAATGTTTGTTTGTAATTTAATTTAATAATATTTGTAATTAAAGCTGAAGATGCTAGTATCAATAATCTAGCGAAAATTTCTTAGATAAAATAAAAAATTAGTATTGAGAGAATTCGTATTTATTGAAGTTCATATATTAATTTTATTCAACTCTCATACAAGATGTCGTCATTTAAAATCTATATATCTATATATCTACACCTTGTACAGAAAGTTTAAACGCACTTGTTTTTTTGTAAATTATGGTAAGTTTGGACTGGTGCAAAGAGAAAATCTGATGATGGGTCTTCATTTTTTATTGTTTTTTTTCTTAGCCAATTATTAATTAAGAAAAAAACACAACTTTCAAAGAAAAAAACACAAAATCTTTTCTGAAATGTAATATGAAACACAAGAAATCAAAAAATTGATGAGAAGAAAGTGCAATAAAGTTTAAACGCACTTAGTAATTTTTTGTCATGGAAATATGTTAATATGGGATATGACCCCCGTTGTTTTTGATACATGCTTGTAGTCGGCTTGGCATTGACTCAATAAGATTTTTAATCATCTTGATTGGAATTTCAAGCCACAATTTTGTTAGTTCTTTTTTAAGCATTTCGTGACTTGTTATTTGCTTTTGTGTTAGTTGATAATCCATCCAGCTCCATAAATTTTCGATCGGGTTTAAGTCAGGTGATCGTGCTGGCCAAGCCATGAGTCGAATATTACTTTCAACGAAATAATTGGTAATTGAATGTGCTGTATGACATGGAGCATTGTCTTGTTGAAATAACCAGTTTTGATCAGCCTGGAACAAATCGCAACTAGGGATAAGCGAATTTTCCAAAATGTCACGATACCCATACTGGTTCAATCTTCCTTCGTATATTTTATGACAGCCAACTCCTGAGCCTGATATGCATCCCCATATGCCGACAGAGCCACCACCTTTTTGAATACGGCTGTGTATGTGTTGCTTCAAATATTTTTCCGTATTTTTGCGACGAACAAATCTTTTGTTTTTTCTGTTAATAATTTCAAAATTCGACTCATCGCTAAAGATAATTCTTTTCCATTGTTCCACTGAATAATTTAAACGCTCTTTGCACCATTTTTTTCGCTTTAGACGATCGGTTAACGACAACATAGGCTTTCTTACAGCATGAAACGATAATTCTTTTTTGCGTAACAACTTACTTATTGTCGTACGACTAACTGTTTTGTCTACAAGCGAACTATTGATTTCTGCAGTCAAAGCTGACACTCCTGCTTTTGGGTTGCGTCTGCTAAGCGTATAAAGCATGTTTTCATCGCGAGCTGACAGTTTTTTTGGGCGCCCAATACGAGGTTTATCATTGACACTACCAGTCGATAAGTAATTTTTTATTGTTGTACGAACGCTGAATTCAGAAATATTCAAATGTTTGCCAATTTGTCGATTGCTCATTTTCATTTTATGCATGCCAATGACTTGCCATTTGATTTTCGATGAGACAGCTCTTTTACCCATGAAAATATGATCTTTTGACAAAGTTTTATCAGTTGAAAATGGCTGAAAGTTGAATCAAATCGTAGACGCAGTTTTTTTTGCAAAATAAAATAAGAATAAAGATGCAAGTACAATATGCTAATGATAGCAGGCTGTTGAGTGATGAAAATGCGAAAGACTGCAAGAAAAAATCAATCAATTAACTAGAGTTACGAGTTTTCCAACCAAAGTGCGTTTAAACTTTATTTCAAAAAATTGAAAGGACTTAATTGCTCCGTTAATTTTCTCATCACCCTCCACCTTCTTTATGGTGTCCTTATATATTTTTTTTCTCTAAATCGATAAATTAAACCATTAGTAAAAATAAACATAAAAAATTCGGACCTTATCTCATCAATTTATCGGGTTATCATTTCTTAAAAGAATTATCGACGTTAAAAAAACAAGTGCGTTTAAACTTTCTGTACAAGGTGTATATCTATATCTATACCTATATCTAAATCAATAATTGTATGTATGTATGCATGCATGCATGCATGTATGTATGTATGTATGTATGTATGCATGCATGCATGCATATATGTATGTATGTATGTATGTATGTATGTATGTATGTATGTATGTATGTATGTATGTATGTATGTATGTATGTATGTATGTATGTATGTATGTATGTATGTATGTATGTTAGGGTGCCAATAATTAGCATAGCCATAAATAAATATTAGATTTTTGCATGTCTACCCTTTGATTTTGTTTGAATTACCCCAAAGATAAAGTAGATAAAGTAAATAAATGGTTAAATACAGTTAGATTCTGACATTTCTTCCCCTTTAAGTTATATTATATTCACTAATTCGATTCTATATTAGGTATCTCTACTTGTTTTGCTTATGCGTTGAAGCAAAACAAGTAGAGCCACCTAATCACTTTTTTGTGTCACACATATTATGCCTAAACTCTATAGGTTACATTCTTCCTGGGAGTGTAGGACATAGGTAGTTTGAACTTATGTATTTATAGGGTCTTGTTTTACATATAGGAAGGGATTTTTTTTAGCATCTTTTTTATTTACAGAACCAGGCATTGATTTGCATATGCTTAATCATTTGTTTTTATTGATTTTTAGCATGACAACTGACAGCAATTGCAACAGTAAAACAAGAGGAATTTGGTTAATGGGTGGTACTCTAACTGAGATAGCAGGCAGAAAACTTCTTTTAAATTGAAAAGTTTTTGCAAGATTTTTTCAAATGCATCTTAAGGAAAAAGATACAGTTTAACAAAGTGATACATTAACAACAATAGAATTGCTGCAGCCTTGGGAAAAAGTAAGAATACCAACCCAGAAGTTACATAGCAGATGGATGGCAATTAATAAAAATTCAAATAAAAGAACTGAGATGCAGAAGAAAAATGAAGAGATTTTCAGTGAAAATTTAGATGATTTATTTGATGTTGCACATGTGGATGCAATGACTGTTATTAAGATTGAAGAAGATAGACAGGACCAGAGATTTGGTTTTTACTTGACAAATGAAACTAACCATGCTTGAAATGGAATGGATTGAAATAAATCCTTCAAGTTGGAGCTCTTTCCTAGGTTTTTAATCTCTGTGTAGTTAATGATTGTGTGGAAAGGGGAATTAAATGTGCCCAGAATTATGTGTGTGTGTGTGTGTGTGTGTGTGTGTGTGTGTGTGTGTGTGTGTGTGTGTGTGTGTGTGTGTGTGTGTGTGTGTGTGTAATTGGAAGAGATGTAATGCTTTGAATCAAATAAAATTCTTAAGATTTATCAAAACAAATAAATAATAAAATTACTTGTAATGTTTTAACTTTATACAGCATATAGATAGCTGAATATTTTTGCTAATTAATGTTATTTGTTGGTAATAATTTTAACAAAAATGTTTTGAGGAAAATTTGTTTTTGATATATGGTTTTTTTTTTAAGTCTCAATTGGAGGGTTTAGCAGTGTGCCTTTGAGTCTGAAATTTTCCATGTCTTACTTGCATCTAAATTTATGATGTAAGATACCATGGTATATTTTCAAATGTTTTCACACTTTTTTTCAGGTTTCTAATAACCATGGGACCTTATTTTATTCAAAATAAAAAAAACCAAAAGTGTAAGGCTCAGAAGTGCACTATGAATCTGAAATGTTCCAGGGAACATATTAACACCTAAATTCACAATACAAAAAAACCATAACATATATCTGTATATTTCAGTTATAACTTTTAACATTTTGTGAAATAAATTTCCTGTGTTATAAATTGATGAACTATTGCTCCAAGATAATGCAAATGAGTTTTAATCTGCTTTTGTTTTTAAAAAAAAGTCATGCACAACACTATGTTTTTTTAAAATGGCATTTAAATAATAGATGTGAGTGGTATAAGTATGACTTTCAATAGCAACTTAAACTTCAGTGGCAACTTTAATGATATTCATTATTGTTTTTCAGAAACTTATCTAAGTATCATTTTCATTCATGTCATATAAGAAAAGTGTTTCCACTACTGAAAGAAATGATTTGGATGAGAATCTCTTGAGGAAAAGTCAGTGGAAAATAATATCAGGAAATCGCTTGTTGATCACTATCTATTCCTGGGGGAATCAAACAAAGGTAGATGCAAACACATAAAACAAATTCAAAAAGAAATAACAAGCTTACAGCAAAGAAATTAGATTTTCCAAATTTATTAATTCAAATTGTACATGCAAAACTAGATCAATTGTTGAAGACCTACAATAAATGTGTTAAACAAGGAAAATATGATTCTTTGAATGAAGTTTTTGATGTCACAAAAAAAGATGGTGAATGACTCTGTAGTGAGGACAAAAGATTGTATAATCTTCAGATAGAAAGCAAAGGACAAGTTGGGTATACAACTGGGAATGCTGTGAGTTCAAAAACTATCCATCTATCAAAAAGAAGGAAAATGTTCTTGGAGCCTCTGTAACAACAGCAGCAGCAACAGCATTAGCAACAATGTCAACTTCTGAATCAAGACAGAATACCAAGAGCTTGAAGATTCTGAACGACAGTCCATAAGTACAAGAAAAAAGTACAACAAAACCAAAACTGCAACCAAATTAGTAACATCTTCAAAGTTATCAACCAGAAAAGCAGCAACAAAAGCAATGTTAAGAGTTATCTCAACAAATGGTTGCTGCAAAATCTCAAGATAGAATTGACGTTCAGACACCTTCAAAATCTGGCATTTTCAGATCCACTATAAGTGAAACTGGTGGAAAAGCAGATAATATTGTCAGAGGCATAACAGCTGTTCTCAATGAATAGAATTTATTGAAGAGTATAACAATTATTGTAGCAGACACTACAAATGAAAACACTGAAAAAAGGAATGGGATAATCACTCATTGTGAACATCTAATATTCTTTTAATCTTTTAATCATTGTGAACATCAAATATCCTTTTAATCCAGAACTTGCAAAGAACTACAAACAGGTTGTTAGAGCATAAACATGACTTGTGAAAGACACAAAAACAAATTCAAAAAAGAGGTTCAATAAAATTTTTAAAGGATGGAAAATCATTTTACAAAATTGCTTCACTGTTGTAAAAAAGTAGCATTCTTTATTTCTAAAAGATCAAATCTAAATTTAATCTTTTTGGAAGTTATAGTAGAAAACTTGTATGATACAAGAACTGGCACTCAGTACTAAAACCCAATTGTAACACATGGTGGAGGAAGTGTGATGGTAATATAATAGATAATAACCCCAAGCACACATCCAAGTTGTTAACACGATGTTTTTTTTTGTTTCAAATAGGGTTTTAAGCTGCTCATCTCAATCATCAGACTTAAATCTAATAGAAAACTTATAGGAAATGCTTGATGGTCAGGTTTGAAAGCATAAATAATCAAACTAAGCCACATTATTTACACCAACAACTTT
The DNA here is from genome assembly GCF_058129835.1 of Hydra viridissima. Classification (NCBI taxonomy): domain Eukaryota; kingdom Metazoa; phylum Cnidaria; class Hydrozoa; order Anthoathecata; family Hydridae; genus Hydra; species Hydra viridissima. Next base: position 12,465,191 of record NW_028324311.1, on the reverse strand, counting down.
TCTTAAGTTTTTATTCACGTAAATTGAGCAATCACTGAGTAAATTGCTTATCTTTATGCGAATAAAAATATGAAAAAAACTGCTGAAGTTTTTATTCACGTAAAGCTGACCAATTACTGAGTAAAAGCAGTTGCTCATTTTTATTCACTCGGCCTATTATCACTGTAAAGGGTATGACTACAAAATATTTATAGAAAAACTTAGATTTAAGTGTTCTATAGAAAATATGGGCTAATAATATTTTCATAGTAAAAACTGGCCAGACACTTTTGAATATGTAAATATAACAACTATAGTAATAAATACATTCACAAACATAAATGACAATCATTTGCTGTAATATTTTGTTTCCTATATCTCACACTAGCATCTCATAATTATAAATCATGAGTCTTTTAAAAATAAAATAAAGTACAAAAAAAATGGAGTCACTGGCCAGAAATTTTTGCGCACCACTATATATAGATACTATATATATAAATATATATAAATATATATATATATATATATATATATATATAAAATATATATATATATAATATATATATACAAAATATATATATATTTATATATATATATATAATATATATATATATATATATATATATATATATATATATATATATATATATATATATATATATATATATATACACACACACACACACACAAACGCACACAAACAATGGATGTTGCCATGCAATTAGATTTAGCAATTGTTACCTTTTGTAAGCATTTCTATTTACAGGGTCTGCAACACAAAGCAAAACTTTCCAATGGCTAAAAAGACGATTACCACCATTCTGCTTAATGTATTCTTTACACCGATAGGGTAGTCTCAAAAGATCCTCATTTAATCCACTTACTAAAGGTTGACGATGCCATTCATATGGTTTTTCATCAATCCACTCTCCAAAAGTATATGAATCCAATATGTATTGTGAAGTAACAATGGTTTTACCTAATAATTTATAATTTATTTCTATTAGCTAATAAGATTATGTTTTTAACTTAACTAAAATAACACATTCAACCAATAGAGTATAAAAATCCTCCTTAAGCTTTCTTTTTAGTCTACCTGCCTACATCATCAAGTTTTCTTAACAAAATTCATAGCTATAAAAATCTTGAGCTTCATTTTCAAATTAAAGCAAAAAGTGCTAAACTTTATTACAATCCTACCAGCAACGCTGCCACATAAGTATTTCTCGCCACGATTCGGATATTTGCAAATTACAAGGTCACAGTAACTTTGGAAATACTAAGATAAAATTTTTTATTAATACACTTTAGTTTTGCCCCAAATTGGTTTAAAGATAGTGTGTGAATTCTTTTTATGAAATTATGATATTACCGATGTTTCTATACAAACTCCGCCAGGAATACTCTCAATTTTTTCACTAAGATCCTTCTTCTCACTTTCATTAAAATTGGACAAGATACAAACAGTTTCTTTTCCCTCTTTCTTCATATGATCATGCGACATAGCTTAAAAAATCATGTTTACGTTTGCCGCTCTAAATTCAGCGGGAATTTTTTCTATCATAATTAAGTAAGTATTGCGTCTCGTTATTTTTTTATTCGAGACAAGAAGAGCGATGATATGAATTTTTACATTCCGATGGACACAATTTTTAAATTCCGAGACAAAATTAGTGTCCCGATTTATAACTTTATTCCAGGACAATTTTTTATTAATTTCTTTTTTTTTTTCCGGTACTTTTCTCGTCTTGTTATGCTTGTCCCGGTTCATTTCGAGAAAACGATTTCGAGACGCAGACCCTTATAATTAACCCATAAACTGGTTAAATCGAATGATGACTTATTTCTTCAATTTTTCAAAACTCTTTACATATGTTTACTTGTCTAAACTCAAATAACAACTATATTACACACAAATTTTGGTAGAATACCGATGAGCAGTTTCATGATCTTATTCCTAAGAAGTTGTTGGTTCTAAAAAAAAAGGTTTTTATCAGCCTACTTTTATAAGGCAAAAAAAGCTACTTAAGTTAGCACTAGCGCTACCATAGAAACCGATCTTATTGTGAGTTGGGATAAACTATTGGATAAACTACTCTTGCCCTTTTTTATTCGATACTTTAGAAGATTGGAATTTCCAATCAGGGATTGATTCTACGATTGTCAATTACCGTAAATTACGGCCGTAATTTAAGGTAAATTACACATAATAACGTGAAAATAAAAAAAATTGCTTGTATCAACTTTTTTCTACAGCAAAATATGTTAAAAATAGTTGTAATTATTCAAATTCAAGCTGTCTCTCTTGATTAGGTCGTTATACTTGAATAGCGCTTGCTGTACAATTACAATAAAGATATTCATGCTTTTGCATTTAAAAATACAATTCGCCCGAAGATAATTCAAGAATTAAAAATGTGCACGTATTATTTTAGTTCAGTGCAAAACATCAATAAAATTATTAAATAAATCTTAATCAAGATGTTAACTTAAGTAACAATATGTCTTTTAATTTAATTAAATAAAATTAAAACCGCTGGCACCTCTAACGCACTTGAAAAAAAAGATTTGCAAGCAAATTACTAAACGATTGTTTGCGATGAAAAAAATAACTTTATCGGCTGAAAATTGGGCAAATACAACTTTATTGTTTTATGAACATTTTTATTTTACAATAAACAACTTAAAGAAAGTGTTTTTATTTTAGTCACAGTCAAAATGAAAGATTTAGGCTGGTAGCGGGAGTTTCAGGCCTAGATAACATACATGAGGTTGTTGTAGGGGCAGTTTTAGATCCAAAGAGTTGATGACCTTTCAGAATATTGGCAGGAAGTTGAGTCAGATCCTAAAGTATTAAGAACAACCTCATCCGCTTTGGTGAACCTCTCACCACCACTTAGATTTTTTTTTAAAAAAAGAGTTTATTTTGTTATCAAATACTAGACTTCTTTTATGGATCATACTAAGAGTTTTTGAATGTTTCAGAATAAAAAGATCTCTTTTTCATTTCAAATGAGATTTCAGGTTCAATCAATTAACGAATATCATCTTGAGGAATTCCTCCCCATGTTTGACGTAATAATCCTAAAAGTTCACCCTTCCTGTTCTTTTTTCAGAGGTTTCGGTTTAATATGCCCCAAAAGTGTTTAATAGGGTTCATACGGGGACTGACTTAGCCATGGAAGTTTACAGAAACCATTTTGTCTAAACCAATTTTGTATTGCTTGAGCAGTGTGACATAGAGCTCTGTCTTCCATGAATAGAGAGTCAACTTTGGAGAGTCAACTTTGCTCATTCTATCACTTAAGAATATTGGGAGGAGCCCTTTCTGAAATATAGAAACATATTTGGTTGTGTTGATATTTCCTTCACATTTGACAAGCTCTGACCAACCATCATTCCAAATTGCACCCCATATCATTACCAAAAAATCCCCATGTTTCACGGTTGGCTACAGTCTTTTTAAATCAAAAATTTGATTATAGAGCCTCCATACCTACTGTCAGAAAATAATGCGAGTCTTTGCTCATCAGAGAAAATGGCAGTGTTACAAAAGGTAACAGGTCTCTCCACCATTTCATGAGCACAATCCTTTGTGCGCTTGGTATAATCTGGGAGGAGAAAAGGTTACATTCTCCCAGCTCTACCATAGACGCCTTGTGAAGATTACTGATAGCTGTTCTTTGATTGACATCAGTTAGTGCTGCTATGTCAATGGCCCCGAAACGTGGATCCATTTCAATATTTCTTTTAACAAGACGCGAGATTCTTTCAGAAAGCCCCGGGGAAATCGGAATATTGTTTTATGCACTCCTTGCACTCCCTCTCCAATAAATTTCATGAGACTCTATTAACAGTGGAATGGGGTTTTAAAGAATTTTCAGATATTTTGCGTTGTCTAAGACCATCTTCATGTTGACCCACGATGCGTCCAAGCTGAAATTCAGAGGTCTGATGCTTCTTTAGTTGCTGGCATGTTGCAATATTGTTTTATGCAACTTTGCTCAAATAATCTAAATTAATATAACAATATTTTTTGTAGATAATATTAATCATGAATTAAAAGCAGAAACAACATTTATTTTGGTGTCAATTAATTTCTGTCATGCCTGTGTATAAGAGAGATACCAATTAAGAGAGAGAGAGAGAGAAAGATTGTTTATTAAAAAACAAAAACTTTTTAATGTTTAGCATTTAGATCTTTACAAATTTTGTTGTTTTGTTTTTAAAATATTGATAAGTTTTTTTTATCTTTGTTCACAAAAAAGAAAAAAAATTGAAAGTTGTAAAAGGTGAACTAAGAAAAAGGTGAACTAAGAAAAAGGTGAACTAAGAAAAAGGTGAACTAAGAAAAAGCATGTTCCCAAAGTTCGATGTTCGGCAGTTTTGATAGTTTCGTTCTAATAATTCCGAGCGTCCAAATATCGAACAATGATTATATCATAAAGAACTAGATCTTATACTTTATGATGAAAGAAAATCTAATACCATTTATGGATTTTCTTTCATCATAAAGTATAAGATCTAGTTATCTAGAAAATCCAATACCATTTATGAAAATTTTGCTCCGACATTCTAAATAGGCAGGACAATTTGTTTTAATTTATTAGCGTATAAGTTAAAGGAATTTAAGAAATCAATCAATTAGTAAAGGCTCAATAAGTTTAGAACTTAATAAACTTCAAATAATTCTTTGCAGGAAAATTTTCTGTATTACATGCCGCTGGAAGAAATGTACAAGATGAAAATTAGTACATTTGAGACCTTCAACCAAATCCTTCAAACTTGAAACGTTAAAAAAAGATTTTGAGCTCAAATCTTTACCAAAATCTGTGATGAATATTTTGATGCAAAATGTTGAGCACTTTTTACTTCAGTTGATAAAACTGAAATTGAGGGGCGCACAACCATTTGCAAGATATAAGTGCTCAGAGATGGACCTCAATGTATGGAAAAATTCTCAATTTGAGAGTTTAAGAGAGCTGTATAGCTAACCTCAAAAGCTGCTAAACAGATATAAACAGGTTTATGGAAAAAAACAAAAAGCAATAAAAACAGCAACAAAATAACAACAGAAAATAAACAACAATAACAAAAAATTCAAAATACCAAAGTTGAAGAATATGATAAAAGAAACGTCAAAAAGTGCTATTATTTGTTTACTCCCATCTGTTTCAGTCTATTTTTGGTAAAACTGTAATCTGTTCAACCTGTGCAGACCTTTAAAAGCTAAAAACCCATTAAAATTAACTATATAAAATTTTACAAAACCGCTAAAAAATCCCTGAAATGCAAAAATTACTACAAATTTCCCGAAATGAATGTAACTCAAGTTGAACTAAAATTTAGTTAACTTGGAATAAGAGGGATTGCCAGTTAGCCATGGAAAAGGAGTGTTATTGATTTTCCGTGGGATATTTAAATGATTTCTCGTAATATGCTGCTGCGATGCATTGTGGTTGAACTGATCAAAACTAACTGTGGAAGAGAGCGCTTTTATGTTAGGACTTGCTTTTAATAACATTACTGAAAATGGCGAAAATCGGATCTCTAGCCTTGAAAGGAATAAAAACGTCCAATTTGATCTTTTCACGAACGGCACAGACCTCGTCGTCTTCTGCTATAAAGGTTTTTCAAATATACAGATGGAATCCAGAAAAACCTGGTGATAAACCAAGACTTCAAGAGTACGAAATTGATTTGAATAAATGTGGCCCAATGGTTTTGGATGCTTTGTTGACAGTTAAAAATGAGCTCGATCCCACCCTTACTTTTCGAAGATCCTGTCGTGAAGGTATATGCGGTTCTTGTGCTATGAATATTAATGGTACAAATACTCTGGCATGTACTTGCAAAATTGATGTAAACCTATCCAAGAAAACAAAAATTTATCCTTTGCCACATATGTATGTTGTAAAAGATTTGGTTCCTGATATGACGAATTTCTACGAGCAATACCGCTATATAGAGCCATATTTGAAAAGAGATACTGTGCCAGCTGATGGTAAAGAAAATATCCAGTCAATAAAGGATCGTGCAAAGTTAGATGGCCTTTATGAATGCATTCTATGTGCATGCTGCAGCACATCATGTCCAAGCTATTGGTGGCATTCAGAAAAATATCTTGGGCCAGCTGTTCTTATGCAAGCATACCGATGGATGATTGATAGTCGTGATGAATACACAAAGGAAAGATTGGAAAAGCTTGATAATGAGTATTCAATCTACAAGTGTCACACAATTATGAATTGTACTCGTACATGTCCTAAAGGGCTCAACCCAGGTCTTGCAATTGGTGAAGTGAAGAAAATGATTCTTCAAAAGAGCTAAATGCTTTGTAATTTCAAACTTTATATATAAATAAAACACTTAATAACAAAATTTGTGTAATTATGTATTTAAGTTGCTTGTAATCAATATATTTGTCCTAGTGCATTTTTTTTTGTGGTTAGATATGACTCTTATCAATTCATATTTAACTGTGTCTATCGTTTCACAAAAAATGTATAACATGTGAAGCATTAGTGAGTGTACAAGCACTCATGCAATTGTATACACATTATTGCTATCAAATTTTGAAAAATGTATAAGTTCTGATTATTAAAAAGTATATAAGTTTTGATTTTAGATATAGAAAGATATAGAAAGTTTGTTTTGTTACAAAGTTAACTTGATTAGAATAGAATTATATACAGTGACACTTGTTATACATTTTCAAGTTCAGCAAACAATTTAGAAGTAATTGTTTACAAAAGAAGGGTTTGATTATGAGAGCTGAAGTATTAACATACTAAAGTAGTTTGAGAAAAAAAAACATGCAACTTGATGTTTAACTTTCTTAAACTTTCACTTTATTACACATTTTTTGCTTCAGGGGATTTGATTTGTAAACTCTGATGACTTCTTATTTCTGCATACAGAGTGGTTTCTTGATTTAATTCAACTAGTTATGAGAGGAGAAAAAATATTTTGAGATCGAGCATGTACTATAAGATTGAAAAAGCAAACTTGAATATTTCAAGAAATGTCCCTTAGTGATATAGGAAGAAATAGGTGAAGGAAAGCAAAATCATATATATATATATATATATATATATATATATATATATATATATATATATATATATATATATATATATATATATATATATATATATATATATATGTATATATATATATGTATGCATATGTATAACATACATATATATATCATATAAATGTATATATATCATATGCATATACATATACATATGTATATGTATGCATATATATGTATATATATTCCCCAAGTTGCATAGCCCAAGGGGTTCAAGTCAGGGCTTGATGTAATGATCTGACATGATGATCTAATGGTCTTTTTGGTCAAAAGGCGTTTTAAGGTCTTTATATGTGACCTTAGCTGTAAATCAGTATGGACAGCTCTTCTGATGGTTCGTGGGCTAACGTTCATGTCCCAGGATAGCTTTCTTACTTGTTCTGTAGGATCTTTCAAGAATTTAGTTTTGAGAAACTTTAGAAATACAAAATTCTTTTTGAATTTTTGCCGACAGCGTCACACGTCGAACTGACGTCGTCGGTAAATCTGCTTTTTTAAAACGTTATTGAACTTTCCAAAAATACTTCCTTAAAGGTTCTTTCAAAGGAGAAGATATAAATTTAGATGGAGGCTCATAAGAATCAGATACAATTTTGAGAGGTGCTTCATTTAAAGCAGAAAGTTCAGCTTCGAACTCATAAGCTGTTAATGATGCACCTGGGTTTGTTCTCCTTTGCTGCTTTCGAAAAATTAACTGATAAAGGAATTAGCATTTTTGAGTTTTTTTAACATAAAATTTATGGCAAGGTTGGCGGTGAACAAATGTGCATCCTGATAACAAAGGACCTCGACATTTATTTTTATTGGGATAAGATCTTTAATAATGGCTAATATTACAAAGTGAAAGATTCACCTTCAAGTAAACCAATGTCTATCTATTTATTATATAGGCGTGTTGAAACATTGACAAAATTGCTTACAACCTTTTATTTGAAAAAATATCTTCTTGATTTGCAATCTAAGCGGCAACATACTTCTGCAAGATAAATTCCAAGATTTTTCAATTTAAAAAATTTGGTGACTATTTTAATTGACTCTTTGCATCCAAAATACTCAAATCTCAACAGAAGAATATCAAGTTTAAAAAAGTTCAATCAAATAAGATTATAAGATAAAATGTGGCTTTATCTCCTTTAAACTTAAAAAAAAATCAAGTCTCGGATTGCTATTTGATTTAAAACCGTTTAACTTATTTTTCAGCAGTAAAAAATTTCGTATGAATATAAACTTTTCACTCTAAAAAACCTTGCTGTATTAAATGCATAAAGGGCTCTATTTTAGTAAACTTCTAAAAATTCGATTTATTTTAAAAGACTAATATAGAAGTTTTTACTTAATTCATTATTATTTGTTATAAGTAGAAAAACCAAATGTCGATGCTTAACTAAGATCATCACACAAAAGCATTGTTACTTGTGAAATGTAATGTCACTAGGTTATCCCAGGAAAGATATTTAACATTAATGAAATTCTTTTCGATATACCTAAATAACTCCAAGGATTACGAGGCCACTTGGGGTGAAAAAAGCTTATGAAATTCTTCTGTCTGAAAATAACAGCCAAGTGAGCAACTGGGTTTTAAAACTTTGCAGCACGCTGATTTTTCAGACTAGCACGAATAGAAAATCCCAGTGAAATAGATTTAAATACGGGTCATTGTTGAGGATGCACAATCCTTAAGATACACTTCATCATAGCAAATAATAATCGTTTCCATTGGTTATTTGATTGCTGTAGAATTTTCTTCTTCTGATAGTGTCAATGTAAATTACCATTTGAAAGATTTCTTAATAAATTTTTTAAATTCTTTTTGTATTAGGGAATTTTAGATCTACAATTTCCATTTTCTATAATTCTCAAGTACTTGTTTTGTATGAAACTGAATTCAAGTAATCAACGACAGGAGTCGCAGTATGGGGTAACTTTTACCCCTTATAATGAAAAAATTTTAGCCAGCAAGCTATTATGGTTATCCCTGACGGCGGGATCACCTCAAACATTATGAACACCATTTCTTAGCTAACAATAGTCTTGCCTCAGATTTTTTATTGGCAGTTCATGACTTCACAAGAAGGGATTTAAACCTATGATAAAAGTTGTATTTATTAACTTAATTTTGTTATAAAACAAAATTTTCAAAATATGTAAACTGGAACGTAAAAATTTCCTCCTTGAATTCAATTTATATTACGAACTTTCAAAACATGCAAAGCGGTCAAAGTTCACGTTCTACAGTATTTAGCATTTTAAAAAATATTTATGAACTTTGATGAAAAACACAAAATTCAAAAATAGTCGATCGATAAAAAATGTGTAATAAAAAAGAAAAAAATGGTTGAAAAAAAAAACAAAACAAAACAAAACAAAGGTGACAAAAAAAGGGAACAAAACATGTAAAAATTATAATAAAGTTTTGATTCGTCACTGAATAAGACTTTTGACCATTCTTTTGAAATCCAATCCAAACAATCTTTTGCAAATTTCATTCAGACTGAGCGATTATTTTATAATATTTATGGTTTCTTGGCAGGACAAGTACCAAACAAATTAGGCAGACGCAGAAACGTTTTTTAGAATTTACGCTGCACTTAACTCCATAGCTATTGCTCAAAAGGTTATTTAATTTGACAGCACGTCTGTGGCAATCCTGCTTTGATTTTCTCTTGACAATTCTTTTGACTTCCCATTTTTTTAAAATTCTATTTAAGTTAAATATTATCTACAGTAAGGTTAATTTTTAATATAAATACATTTTTCTTAAAGAAATTTTGTTTTTATTATTGGGGCATGGAACTGTTTATAAACTTTTGCACGGTTATGTTTTCAATGAAATTTGAATTACTCCCTTCTGGTACAAGTTATCATTTTTTTGAGTAAATTATACTATGCAATCAAATTATAGGAACAATTGTTGAAAATTTCATTTATTTTCAGTGAAAAGTCAAAAAGTTATGACAAAAAAACTTGAAAAAATTAGCTGTTTACTAACTTTTGCACGCTACTGTACATTGATAATGATAGTAATAATATGTATAACAGTAATAATATGTATAACAGTAATAATACGTATAATAATAGTTTTGTATGGTATCAAGAACTAAAGGAAACTCTAATAACTTGCCATAAATCGTATAATGTTAAAAAACCGCAAACCTTGGTTTCAACCTCAGACCTAGGTTTAAATTCTTGAGCATTTGTCAAACCATTTATATCAAAACTGCGCATTTTACTTATGGACTCGTTATCGTAAAAAATGAAGAAGAATTAAATCAAACCTTTTTTCGAAAAAATATTTCGTTTGAAATAGCTTTTATTTATGAAACAACTGGCACCTTTAATTAGTGCTGTTAATTGCTTTCTTCCTTGTATTTTATTTAGTCGACTAACGGTTTTTTTCTTATATTCAATTTGGTTGGTTACCAGTTTCTAGAGTAAGCTTAATAAGTTATATGTAATTCGCTTAACTAATATTGATCATTAAATCGGCTCCTACGTAAGACATTTTTTTTCACCTAAGCATTTCATTCTCTCTAAAAAATGACTATTCTCAACCAATTACACTTCCTAACCTGTTTGTATATTTCAGCAGTATGAATGTAACATAAGATTTTTTTTTTCCCTCTAGCTTTCAGGATAATAACTTTCGAAATGTTAAAATGCATCAAGTATGTGCAACACCACTGCGCTATTCCTTCTAAAACCAACTGGGAAATGTTTACAATGTAGTTCTTTTTTTTTTTTTGCGTATCCATGACAACAATATCCGTGAGATTTTATAATTATTGCTTGTCTAAAAACTTTGAATATGAAAAAGTTTTCATACTTTTCAAATGATAATCAAATTTTTAGCAACATATACCTAAAATGCATATATTCATTTTCATTATAATTATAAAGATGGTAATTTGCCAACTTCCGATACGTTAGATAAATTTTACTGTTTTCTGTATAAACTTAAGTATAGCGCTTTCAACATAAAATATTTTATATTAACATAGACGGCATAGTGATGAACATAGCTGAAGTGATTTTTTTCTAGAAATTTTTTGTTACTAAAAGTTGAATTACAAAGTTTGAATTATTTTCTGATCATAAATAAATAGAATTATTCTGATATTGTTAAGGCACACAAACATAATTGCTCAAAATAAATGAGCTCTTGTATGCAAAGAAAACTATTTAGAGAAGACTTGTTTTGAGTGAATCAACGTTTTCAAATGAATTAGAGCTTAAAATTTTTCTAGAAATTTAGTTTGAAAGAAAACTTTTATGCAAGTGAGTGGGTGATCATTGTCTAAATAACATTTTTTTTAATGGGTATTGCTTTATTGGTTTATTGTTGACACAGATGATAAGTTAATTATTAAAGAGCAGGGTGCTCTCTCAACCTATATTTGTTTTATTGCTACTTATTTTATAAAATATAACGATTCTTTGTTCTCATCATTTTATTCACGTATTATCATATCCCGTTCTTACAATACAAAACTTAATCTTTAACATTAAAAGTGTTGGCCTTTTTAATTACACTCTAAGTCGTTTTCATACTTTGAAATAACAGACGGCTTTGTAAACAGTTTTATAAAAAAAACAAGCAATAGAAACCGACTTGTTTCATCTACAAGGGAAAGATAGTCACCGCATCACTTTTGAGTAGAGCTTTAAGAAGCAATACCCAAAGTATGCTCAAAATATCCTATTTTTAAAAAACTTTTGTGTTTATAGGAAAGACAAAAAAAATGGCGGAAAATTTGGTTGTATCCACTCAATCTCGTCAGAGCAAAAGCAATGCTAAAAGACGAGAAATAAAAGATAAAACCGCCAGTTATCGAGTCGGTCCAGCACCTGTAGGGGACAGTATTTCGTCAACAAAAACCGAAGCTTCTTCTCCTGGCAGCCTGGATAGTGACATGGACGATATTGAATTCGATGAAACAAATAACAGCCTTTCTAAAGCCGGTTGCAAAGGTTTACTCATGTATTTTTCAAAGCTCGGTCATTCAAGCGAAGACAACTCCATTGATATTGACTTTGTTGAATCTCTATTAAAAGGAGGAGCTGACATCAATTTTTCTGATAAGCATGGTCAATGCGCAATGCACGAGATTGCGAGAGGATGGAATATAGTGTCAGCAGTTTTTGCAAAAGAAAAAGGCGCTGAAATTAACAAAGGAGACAAATACGGAAGAACTCCATTACATCTTGCTGCTGCTGTGAATCATTACGAAATGGTAGAGTGGCTCATAAAAAACGGTGGTAAGAATTTTCGTTATTCTCGTTTTTCATTTTTTCTTAAATTTGAATCTACCAAAAAAACTTAGCGTTAATTATCGAAGGATTTTACACTTTAAATTAAATTTTAAATTGGCCAAACTTTTTCAGTGCAACAGTAATCCATTTTTAACTCGCTTTTAGTAAAAAGGATTATTGCTGTTTGTCAGCTCTAACATCTCTAATTGAAACGTAAAATGTATTGGGAATCAAGACAAAAGCTAATATAAGCGTAATGAATCAAGTCGTCTTTATTGAGCGGAAGTGTGAAGTTATGACATATAACGCATCAAGCGGATGTAAATTTAAACATTTTGCAAAAAACGGAAAAAATATTGAAAAAATGATTTATTTATTACTTTGGGAGCCTTTTAACTTATCATTGTATTGTAAAAAAAATCGAAAATGTGACAAATCGCAACTTAAAGATAAATCGTATACTTTACGTAAAGATTACGTAAATCCTAAAAACTTTTATTTCGACCATAATTCTGCTAAACAAAATCGTAAAAAAAAAAAAATTTTAATATATTTAACAATTTCTCCAAATTTAAGTATTTCGGAGAACGTTTTCATAAAAATACTTTCAACTCTTTGAAAAAAACTAAAATCATGGTTATCTTAAGTATGTAATAATCTTTTAACTACAGGGGGTATTTATCTAAAGCAATCGTTTCCTGAAATTGTATGAGCGTACAAGATGTTTAACATAAGTTTATTTTGACAACCATGCTGCGAAAACGAGTGTTACATTATCATTCGATTCATTTTTAGATCTACAATACATTCTTTCTCAGATTATGTAAATTTCATTTCAATCAGCATTATGTCTTGTTATTAATAACAATTTCTAAGAATTAGGAAATACCTTATAATAGATATTTTACTGAATATTATATTTATATTTATAATATTGATATTTTATTTATTAAAATTATTAGAAGAAATAAGGCTTGCATTAATAAGAACCTTAAGAAAATTCAGTAAATCTTTTGGTTGAAAAAATTTTTTGATGAGCCTGATTTATGGCACGTTTAGTGAAAAACATTTAAAAAAACTGTAATCTGCCATTAAAAGACAAAAAAATATGGCAAGAATGTGTAAAAAAGTGTTGCGTTAGGAACACAACCTACGCTCTATGGTTTATTTATAATTTTTTATGTTGAATTTTTGTGTCTAATTAACAAATAAAACTATAGTTTTAAAATTTATAGATAAATAATAAATAAAGATTAAAAAAAAAAACAACAAAAGTTAAAGATTGAAAGGAACTATCTTAGTAAAAAATTTATATTATTTTACTATGACATTTTTTTAGAAACATTTTTTTGTAAAAACCAAGCAAATACTTGAAAGTTTCTACCAAGTAAAAAACCAAGCAAATACTAGAAAAGAAAAAGCAATTTAAAAGCACGTTAACAAGTAAGATGAAATGTTTTTCAGTCTACTAAAATTGTTTGAATTCCATCAACATCGTTCAATGTAATAAAATCCTCAGGTTTGTCCCTGAACACAACACAAATTAAGAAATATTCCTCGAACTCTTAATGAAAATAAGTTTCTTATCGAAAATTAACTTAGTACTAATAGGTTCTTTAGTTTTTAGGGATTCTCGTACTAGTTTTTTATAAACACGTTTCTTGTAAAAAAAACAAAACAAAAAAATACGTGTTTTTTGTTTATAACGATCAAAACAAGCTTGACAAACAAGCATCTGAACGCGTTTTAAATCAGTTAATAGTAACTTTGCACACAGAGCACCATGGGTCAAGAATGAAACCTTCAAAGAAGTTGATGATAGCAATGACGTCACCCAATATAACAAAATCTTTCCTTCTTTAATTCTTTATGTAAAATATAACTAACCGATCTGTTAACAGTCACACTTCAATTACAGGAATTTTAAATGATTTCTAGCGTTGTGACAACTTTTTAGTCGTCTAGCGTGTGAATCATTTTCAAGGCTTACCACGTATAAATTAAGCAACTTTTGTTGTATACTGTAGCTTGCGAAAGTGTATTTTTTTCCTAGTAAAAAATATAGACGCGCCCGCATTACCTAAATTGTAAACAAAAAATGATTTAACATATCTGAATAAAAATTCACATGTGTTCATATAAAAGGATTACCAACTAATTAAAATGGCGGGCTTATCAACGCCATTAATAATGTGTCAATCTTGAAAATTATCGGAAAGGGTACTTAGTTGTCTGAAAAGTTACATAACTGTCTGAAAAATTATTTCTCTTTATTACGAATTATACAAAAGAATTATTACTGCCTGAGCACCATGTCTAATATGCCAATAGCTAATTAATTTGTATGTAAAAAAAAAAAAAAAAAAAAAAAAATTGGTACATGATTTTAAACAAAGAAAGATTTTGTAAGAAATCATCATAATTCTAATTTTTGTAATTGATTGTATTAGTTTGTTAAATTTTTTTTTTTAACTCATTTTGGTTATTTTTTTCTTTAATTATAAAATTTATTTTAAATCTTTTGTATTTGGAAATAGCATACTTTTAATTTCAATCAATTGAGTTCGTAGTACCTGACCTTAATTGATGCTTAATTGATGATGTTCGTAGTACCTGACCTTAATTGATGCTATTTTCGTTAAGTGAACAAATTGAAAACCCGACAAATTGAAAACAAGCAATTGCGTGCAAAACGTGTAAAACATTTGCAACTCTCATACACCTCTTTGACCAACTAAGGAAAATTTTATTTTTTCTAAATTTGTATATGTGGTGTCTTTGCAATACTTCGTAAGAACTGCCTTCCGCACTTGTTTAATGTGCGCGATAGACACCTCTGTCCAATGGCTGAAGAATATGAAATTAACGAGCTAATAGACATGTCTTAGTTATATTATTTTCACAACATAGCAATACTGCTGCCAAACTGATATTCATCTAGGTGCAAAATATGAATAACACCAATTGCTTAGCATTTTGGAACACATACGTCCTTTAGTCATATAAATGGCTACGTATGTACCAAATGCCAATATAGAAGGTCTTCAATAAATGTTTCATACAAAATATTTAATATCTAACCAGAATTAGAAATTGAGTCGGACTGAATAAAACCTGCTCAGGTTAAAGTTTTCGTTTTCCTTTGTATACCACTTATGGTTGTGTAAAGTGTCCATCAGAACTACAGCAATCGTTCATACCACGGTTGCTTTGCCTTGATCACCATTAAAACCAGTTTCATTTCAAATAAGAGAACCGGAAATTATACCAGACAATTGATAAGGTTTAATGACAATTTTAATGTAAGCATCAATTATTTCTTGCTCTGGCAGATGCTATGTTGTGTGTTTTTTCTTGTGGAAGTTTCATAAATCCATAAAACTAGCCTTTGCCAGGCCTACCATTTGAGTTGCTACCATTTTTCAGTCAGTTTAATTTAGGTATTGAAAGTAAGCCGTAAACGAAGTCAATGAGATCGTTTGGTTAAAAACCGTAAACCTATTCACAAAGGGCGTAAACCTATTCACTTAAGTAGCCATTCCAGACGATTTTTTTATAATTCAAATAAACATATATAATTTATATCATTGTATAGAGCTTGACTTGACTTAAAAAATGAGGGGTCATTCGGCCTTTGAAGTTAAGCGGATTTAAAGTTATTGAATTTTTTGTAGTGCAAAAATTGATGATTTTTTGACGAAAGATATAGGGCTTAAGTATGGAAAATTTGCAATGTTATGGCACCGAAAAAGAGAGTATTTTTGGATCATATTGACTTTTGAATAACTTTTAAACCGTTATTACATTTGACTTGATATTTTCCATATTCATTCAACAACTATAAAACAACAAAATACCAAAAAAAAAAAATTTTTAATTCTGTTGGGATTGCCCAGAATCGTCTATTTTACAGACTGAGGGTTTTTAATTATTTACTTAGTTTTGGTGTCATATTGACTCTTGAATAACTCTTGAACCGTTATTACATTTGACTTGAAATTTTCAATATTGATTTACCAACTATAAAAAAAGTAAATTGCCAAAATATTTTTATTTAATTCTGTCGGGATTGCCCAGAATCGTCTATTTTAAAGACTGTGGGTTTTAACTTTTTTATTTAGTTTTGGTGTCATATTGACTCTTAAATAACTTTTGAACCATAATTACATTTGACTTTAAATTTTTTATAGTGATCCAACAAATATAAGCAAATAAAATACCCCAATTTTTATTTTAATCTGTGCGGACTGCCCAAGTTCATCTATTTTAAGCAAAACGCGAGGTAAGAATTATTTTCTTCATCATCTCCCATTTTAAAAGTTGGGAGAAAATGAGCTATTAATTTTAGTTAGCAATAATAACTTTTAAAATACGCATTATTTTATAGATTTTTTTCAAATAATTTGCTTAAACATAAATTATTTAAAGCAAAAGTTATTATTTCTTTAAAAATTAAAGCTAAAACTTTAAACAATTTTTACTTTTAGAAAAAATCAAAAACTTTCTCCCAACGTTAAAACTTGGAGATAGAGCAAAATGATTCTTACTTCGCGAAAATCAAAACAAAAAACGTCATAAAATATGCGAAGGAAAATAGATATATATACATAATTTCTATATACAAATCCTTAGAATCTATTCTTCAAGAAAACATAAATAAATACTTGTTATAAAAAGAGGAAAGACTAAACTTGCAATTTCCACCTGGACACTTTTAAAAAAAACTTTTTTTTTAAAAAAAATTAACCTTGAAGTTTTGAAACGCTAAGAACTAAAAATTTATGTATAAAAGTTAAAGTGTCCACATTTTATTAGATTCCTCATCCCTTTTTTAATATATACGGAAAGTTTTATAAAAATTGGATGTGTTTTGGTACTAAGGAATCCTAACCTCCAAAAGCTTCGTTTTAAAAAAACGTTCCCGCTTCAAGCTTTTTTCTTAAAAGTGGTCTTAAGATATGGATAAAATTTAAATGAAGCCATATAATCCATAGTACTTTCTATATTTGGCTGAAAAGAGGTTGAGTAACAGTAATTGATTAAAAAAACCTCAAGGTGTTTGCTTAAGCATACAAAAAGATATAAGAGAGTAAAGTTCATGAAAATTTCGTGTGTTTTGTCAAACGTCAAATGTTTTTCGTTGAGCCGTGGAATCGCTAACTTAAGCGCGTGCACCATTATTGACTCTGTTGTGAATTTATAATTGTGAAGCCAGATCCCTTGAAATTTGCATTATTTTTGTTCTTGTGAGCTATTGGTAAAATTTTACCTTGATTTCGGTTTCTGAGCTCTTACTTTCACAAATCAAAGGAAAAAATAAATAAAATTTACTACTTTTTAACCTTCAAAAAATAAAAATAAAGATAGACTGGAAATTAATTTGGCAATTACTTAGACATTTGAATTAGAGGAGATAATTCTCTTTCTACTGGCGCTTTTTATTTTTAATATATTCGTTTTGCTGATAAAACAGGGTCCCAAAGTTTGTTTGTTTCGAACAAAAAAGACGTTTATGAATACACTGACAAGAATATTTGCTAATTGTGACAAACAAAAAGGCAATTAACATTTGGCTTCTGCAAATAGACAAATTACTTTCTTCTTAGTTTCTTTCCTGAATCAAATTTATGTCCTTTGAAACAAAGTTTAACTCAGCTTTGAGCATTTCTGTTCTAACAATGAAGCAGATGTACAGTGTTGAATCTTATTAAAAGACTTTATTATAACATGGTATGCAGAAAGGTTGCAGATAATAAATGTGTTAAACATTTAAAGCAAGTCTAAGCTTTGTGTGCAATGGTAACTCCTTAAAAGATTTTTTTATGAAGTTTATGCTCCATTTAAGCTGTAATAATGTACTTCACTAACTTCGAAACTTTAGTTTCAAGCAGGAAAAGAAAGAACAATAGGACTGCTGACTATAGGTCTGTTAAATATCTATTCAGATTTAATTATCAGCAAATGTACTTTTAATACTATTGGTTGCTTATGTGTCAAGAATGGTATTTAAATTGAATTTCTACAGTTGCTCATGACAGATCAAAAATAACTTGATCTCAAATTAAGGTTCAGGCATAAAATTTCAAGTAGAGATTTTAAAACTTGTGGATAGAAATAGAATTTCTACTTCTAACTTACAAAACTTCTATTACATATAGCAATAGTGGATGCCTTTACAAAAGGTGAGAACCAAACACCACTCCATTATGCAGCCAAAAATAATGCTGTTGACAGTGTTCGCATCTTATTAAATATGGGGGCAGATATTGGAGCCAGAGATTATAAATCAAGAACACCATTATTTGTTGCCGCAGAGACAGGTATGTTTGTATCTTAAAATGATTTTTAACTCCTTTTTTTTTCTCATAGTTTTAGTATTCTCTGATAACATGGAGCTGTGTATTAAACTCATATGAATTTCTAAGATACTGTCTACAATAAATCTGCTTGTTAACATTCTTTCTTTTTTTCTAATTCATTCTTTTTATTACATTTTCAATTTTTTATTCCACTGTAGATTTGTCTTACTAAATTGGAAGGTTCAGTTTTTCCCATAAGGTTTTTTATTATTTTAACCACAATCACAACTTTCTCTTGTTTGGTTTTCATATTCGAAGCCAAGTACATAAATCTGTCCAGGATGAGCTGTTCTGATGGTATTTTTTAAATTAAATCCAGACTGTTAACAATCTTTCTATATTTTCTTGCATTCTTGGCTTTTTCAAATTTCACCAATTTTGATTTCCACTGTTTTTTATTCAGCTCTACATACATACATACATACATACATACATACATACATACATACATACATACATACATACATACATACATACATACATACATACATACATACATACATACATACATACATACATACATACATACATACATACATACATACATACATACATATATACATACATACATACATACATACATACATACATACATACATACATACATACACACACACACACACACACACACATACATACATACATACATACATACATACATACATACATACATACATACATACATACATACATACATACATACATACATACATACATACATACATTTTCCATAAAAAAATGCAATAAAAGAGTTGATTTAATCCTACACTTATCTTTATGAGTTTTCAAATGTATTGGAGGGCTATAAAAAATGTTTTTTTTTAAAGCAAAAAAGGAAATCATTTTTATTATTTAACTGCTATTAATTCCTTAGGTCGCTCACAAGCATCTCGATTTTTGTTAGAGCAAGGTGCACCTGCAGGGGTTTATGATGATGGAGGGACATCTGCTCTAGTTCTATTAATTGAGAAAATGCCTGATGTTGCAAAGCTTGCACTGGGACAGTTTCATCTTGTTGATAAGGCTTTGCGAAAACAGTATTTTTATTTAAATTACTTAGAATTAGATGTTTGGAGGAAAATGGCCACAAAGGGTGGCAAAGCCATGAGAACTTCTTTTGCTCGCACACCTTTGGAAGTAATTTGAGATTTCTATTTTTTATGCTTTTTTTTTTGTTTTTCTGATTTTAATTTGAATTATTAAAACTGAAAATGTATTCTTATTTATCATATATTAAGATATTAGTCATAAAAGTTACAATTTTTAATATTTTTTTTAAAGACAATTTGTATTTACAATGAAAATGAACTTATCATGCATCCAGTTATGCTTCAACTTATTGCTATTAAGTGGGACTTATTCGGGAAATTTTATTCTGCAGTAGATGTTGTTTTAAATTTCTCATACACATTGCTTTGGACTGCACTTGGAGTTAGTCTTCCTCGAACTTTTTCATCCACTTCTGGGTACTACACTCCTAGGAAGAGCAATATATGGCGAATTATTATTGAAATTATTTGTAGCATTCTGGCCATTTACTTTATAATTATGGTAAGAAGATTTTTCTTACAAGTTAAACTGACATGTTTTGTATTTTATTCTACACATATTAAAATAATAAACTGAAGCCTATTATTCAACAATAATTCTCCAGAAATATTGTTGAATAATAGGCTTTAGTCTTCAACCATAAACCTTTTTTGATACTTATGCTTTTTCTATACTCATGCTTAAATGAGTAAAATATTATCTTTAACTTATAAATTAGCTCTTTTTTTAATTATGTTTTTTGTAACTTTTTTTAAACATTTTGTTTTGATTGGGTATCTTGGTATAAAAATTGATTTCTTATAAATTAAAGCAAATCATTGAATTTCGTCGAACTCAGAGAAGAGATAACACATACAAGCAATGGCGTATACGTGAAGTTGAGCGTGATTTAACTTATAGTCATCCAAGATGGCCAGAAGAGCGTCGTTACCTCAATACAGAAATGGATAATATTCGATCTTCTAATGCATTAGCATATTGGAAAAATGGTTGGAATATATTCGAATGGGTAGCTTTCTTTGCTGTTCTGTTGGTTGTTGCAACAAGATTTGCAGCAATTATAACAGACAAAACTGGTATAAGAGACTTGCACTCTAAAACATTCCCACTTCTTTTGATTATACTATGGCTGCGATTTATGAAGTGCTGCCGTTGTTATCAAAGTTTAGGACCTTTTATAACTATGCTTGGACATGTCATCGCTGACACAGCAAAGTTTGCATTTCTCTTCTTTGAGTTTTTCATTCCTTATGTTTGTGCATTTTGGATTTTGTTTGGTGGCTTAAAGGATACTGAGTATGAAAATTTTAATGATCTTCTTAATCAAGTATTTTTATTGACAATTGTTGCAGCCTATAATGTTGATGATCTCATGAAAAAAGATAAAATTATGGCTCAAATCCTATCTGGTACCTATATGACTTTAGCTGCTGTTGTATGTTTGAATTTATATATTGCTTTGATGAGTGAAACTTTCAATCGTGTTTATGGTGATGCAACTGCCACAGCATATATGCTCCAAGCCAACCGCTTAATGGATTTAGAAAGGACCTTAGGATCCAAAAAGAAGAACACTATAAAAAGATTCATGACTAAAGAATGCTCTCCTCAAGTAAGTTTCTATTTAGTACTATGTTAAAGTTCTTAAAATACTTTTAAACTTGAAAAAAATTTTTTAAAACTGTTTTTTAATACTTTAAAAATGTTTTTAAAACTATAGTTTAATAGTTAGTTTTTTTTTTTTTTTTAACTGTTGAGAGTATTCCTAAGCCTCTTCAACCACTATCATAGAGATGATTATGTATTACATGTGATAGAGTTTATGTTACGAACTCTATTTTTAAGTATATTGAAAATTTTAGGTTGTTTATGAAACTGGTGGTGGTCATGATGATGATGATGATGAAGAACAGCAAACGTTAATGCTCTACCGCTTGGTTGATACTATTAATATTATAAAAGAGAAGGTAATGTCTTTCCCAACAGATATAGTTTCAGGTGAAAGTAGAAGCAGTGGTAGTGGAGGAGGAGGAGGAGGAAATGGAAATGGAAGTGGAGGGTTTGGAGGAGTTGCTGAAAACAGCCTTATAAGTACTTCATGTGGAGAAGATTTTAAAGCTCAAGTAAGTGATAAGAATGAAAAATAGTTATCAAAATAAAAATTCAAATATTTTTTGAATGTTTATTTTGATCTTTTGTTTGATTTTTTCTTATTTAATAACAACAGCGCTTGTTTTCATAATATTGTATGCTGCAATGGTTAACTTACAAGTCAAAGGTTTTTTTTATTGTGATGAAAAACAAGTCAAAGGTTTTTTTTATTGCGATGTAAAGAAAACAGTTTTTTTTTTAAATTGGAATTATTCGAATCAATATTTTCATTACTTGTTATAACCATAATTATAAGTACATGATATTTTACCGCCTGAAAATGCTTATTATGTTTAATCTAAATTTTCATTCAATTTAAAAAAAAGGAGCCAAAAAAAAAAAAAAAAGATAATTTTTAACTCTTTTTTTTTCATAATAAGCTTATTTTGTTTTAACTTTTTGTCTTCAAATGAATAGCTTGAGTTCATATGTCGGAGCCAGCTTAAGCATGCCGAAGAACTTAATGAAATAAGGTCGTTGGTTGTATCGCTCTCATCAAGATTAAATCAATCTGAACAGCAGTTAGCTTTAAAAAAAGATATTGGAAGTTCTACCAACACGTTAACATCTCTGAGTAAAGAGAGCACAGTGGATACAAAAGCTGTGAAAAAAACTGAAGAAGAGTATTCATCTGTCTGGGATGATAAAATAGCTGCATTAACCAACCAAATAAATGAGAAAGAGTTAGAAACTGCTCGAAAAAAAGAAAGTTCAAATTACCCAGCTTATCCAGTGAGTACGACACAAAATTTTACAGACAGTGACAAGAAAAGACCAGAGCAACAACTATCAGCGTCCTCCCGACAAGATATGAATAATTTTAAAGACTCAGCTCTTACCAATGAAGCTTTTAAAACTTCTAATCAAGCTAGATTTCCTAACAAATTCTCTAGTCTACCACGAAATATGTCCTTAAACGAAAGGTCCGAAAAATCAAGCGAGTACGGGTTCCCTACAGGACCTTACCCAATCCAGGAGTACCTCCAAAACCCAGCTCCAGGGTTTATTGACCAAAGAATGTATCCTCAGATGTTTTATGGGAGCAATTACAGTCTTCCGGCTGTACCTTACATTTATCCACCTTTACATCCAGTATATTCTGCAGGAGCAAAAGATTTGCCTCAAGACAGTTTCCCATCGCCACTAAGTAGCCAAAGTACCAGTTCAAGAGATTTCCAAGCTTCAACTAACAAAACAAAACTTTCTGATAATATCAATGAAAATGTAGCTAAATCCATGCAAGATAATCCAGATGAAAAGTTAAATATTGCAATTGGAAAAAGATTGAACTCGGTCACAAATGAGGCCGAGAATAATCGCAAAGTCAATGTGAAACCTAGTGAACCTGGTATTCTCGCACCTGCAAACTTATTAAACAATCGGAAATTGAATGGTTCATTTTCTGACAGCGTACCTTTACTTAATGATTTAGCAGAAGATAGTGACACCTCCAAAGTAACCACAAAAAAGAGAAGGCGAAGACGCAGAAAAACCAGTGTTGATGAGCATGCGTGTTAGTCTGTTGATCTTGTTATTAAGTTTTATACAGCTGCATATTTGTATTTATACAAAGTGCTGTTTTTATCAATACCTATATATATAACTATATTTGATAATTATTAGTTATACATATAGTTTATAATTTAGATAAAATGTATTTATGCACAAAATTATAGAGAATTTTCGGCATTAATAATGTAATCGAATAGTTTGATCGTCACAAAAAAAGAGGCGTAAACCTAATAGCTTAATCTTTTTTTCTGTCGTTTTTTTTTTTTTTTTTTAATATTATTATATATACATATGCAAAAATTTGTAATGCAAAATTTGAATTGCGAAAAGATAATTCGGTGAAGTTAAAAAACTTACGGGGGTTGGATGACTTTGTATAATCGAACAGTGGCGAATTTTTTAATCTCAAAAAACTTTCCACAAAATTCTTAACCAAGGATGCCAAGCTTTGAGGAAAAGATGAAGAATACAAGTCTGAATCAACGGTGAATCGTATGAAAGTTGTCAGTGATATTGCGGAATATGGTAAAGCTATAATGGACGAATATAACAAATTTCTCTCAAACAATTCAGTTTCTGTTGTTGATTTTTAAAGGACTTTGGCGTCTCTACCCGGATCGATCCAAAAAAACACTGACACGTTGAATGTTTATGAACATTTAAATTAACGTTTTAACCATTTGTCTACAATTTTACTTTAAGTTACAATTTTCTTTTACACCATTAATATATTATTTTGGCATTTAGATATAATGGCAACTTTTAACCGACAATACAGTATCAACCAGATTAACTCATCATAAAAATTGCTTAAACAGATAGTCCATAAACAAAGTTGTTAGGTGGCGTCCTACAATTATAATTTTATACAAATATCATTTTAAATTGCATTAGATTTTACTTGCCATAATTGTAAATTTTGCACAACCACACGTTTTACATCCTGCAACCGAATTATCTGCATAACATACCATTTTATTACAAAGGTTAAATAGTTTTATTCCAAAAGTTAAAAAAGAAAAACACTATAGATCTCAATTGATTATCATGATAGTTCTTTTTATAAAAGTATACTACAATCAAAAATACATATATATATAATTTTTCCAGTCTAGATTTCTATTAACAATGACTAACATTGAAAGGTAAAATGTAACTTAATAACCTTAAATCATGTACAAATATCTCTAGATAATAGGTATCTTCTAAACTAGCCGCACTTCTTTTTATTGAGTCTATTTGGAACGCATGTGATAACGATAAGAAAGAGCAACGCGAAAGTAGAAATTAGTATAAAGGCAAAATAATGGTTCAATGGGAAACCAAGACCTTTGTTAGCTTTCATTTTCCCCATAGACCATGAATAAGCGCTGCCAAAGCCTACTGCACCAATAGACCTAAAGGTTTAAACTTGTACAAAATATTGTCTACATTTGTATATATAAATGTTGTGTATGTTTAATGCAAAAGGTACTGCATATTTGTATATGTAAACAAATAAAAACACACACTTATCTTTGTTTATAATATTCATCTATGCATAAAAAGTGTATTTTAAAAAATATTACCTTCCGGCTGAGGCAAGCGATAGACCCAATCCATTTGCTAATCCTCGTTGTTTTGAATCTACTGAGTTGTTTAAGAACATGTTTACGCATAAAACACCTGCGCTAAACATTGATCTTGTAAGGCATTGAGTAACCCATAATGATACCCACAAAAGCTTCCTAAACATTAACTTCAATCTCTACGAATGTTTGATTCTTTTTTTAAAAAAGTTTTAAAATATTTAAAGTATCGAAAGATCCGTCAACTTGAACAGGAAGAAAGTAAAACCTGACCTGTTTTTAATCAAACCGTTGGTTGGAAACAACAAAACAAAAATAGCAAATAGAACCGTTGAGCAACAAAACATCTAAAAATTCAAAACGTCAGAACATCAGCAACGACAAGATTTTCAGAACCATTAAACTTTACAGAAGTTTTTAAAGTTTTATAATCAAATACCTTTTTTGCTCCATATCTGTTGATTAACTTAAGAGAAGAAAAGTTGGGATTAAGATTTGTAAAAATTATGAGTATAAATATAAAAAAATGTAGGGTGTTTAAGTGTATAAATCCAAACTTTATATCACTTGCATAGTTACTAGTATTTACTGGTAACTATGCAAGTGATATGGAGTTTGAATTTATACACTTAAAAACCTTAAGGGAATAAAGGTCACATTGTTAAAATTGTTAAAAGCCATTACCACCACCACTGCCTAATAGAGTTTTTTTTTAAGCCACTTTTAATTAAAATAAAAGATTCATGAGAAAATTTGGAAAGTTATTACTTTTGGATGATTCATTTAGAAATTTTTATTTAAACTTTTGTGCTAGGCTTCTACCGCGTGAGTTCTGTTATTGGATTTTTTTTCAGTATAGCTTGACATCTCACCACCTAAAGCCCGGCACAGCGCCTATAAATTGATTGCATTACAAAAATTGGCGTATTGCTAGGAATTTCTTTTCGTACACTTAGAGCAATTTATGGCCTACATAATCGGCCTACTGAACGCAAAATTCACTATATCATTGAGAAATTTGAAATCCAGTTTTCATTATTCAATAATAAGCAGCCAAATAGATTATGTCCTGCACGTAGTGAAGAAAATGAAGCGGTTCGGCTAAAAGTGTACATGATTAACAAAATAAATCCATTTGACGTCGTTCTCAACAATATTTTACGCAATGATTTTGGTTTAAAGCATACAAATTTCAATTCGAACAAGAATTGAAGCCAGCTAACCTCCCAAATCATCATCGTTTTAGTCTTTTGGCTCTTGAAATTTTTGAAGAAGATCCTCTGTTTTCGGCTAAAATATTGTTAAGCGGTGAAGCAGATTTCTGGTTCAATGTCAATAAAAAAATTCCAAATTTGAGCGAAAGCTAAACCCGAAGAGGTTTTAGAGCTGTCGTTTTGGTATGGTCTAAGGGCGAGTAGAAATTATCGGTCCATATTTCTTCAAAAATGAAACCGGAACGCATCTGTCTATGGTCTTCATTATCGCGCCATGGTTATTGACTATTTGCTGTCTGAAATTGAAGTCCGTGATCTCTACAACATTTGGCTCCAACATAATGGTGGTACTTGTCACACTTGCCCTGATGACATGGTTTTATTGCAAGAACACTTTAATAAATAGTTAATTTCACGCTCTGGGCCAACATCCAGAAGAAATGAAATTTAATAAAAAATGTCGAAGTAGATATTTTAAGAAATGGTAAACATTTTTCAATAAAATTTATTAAAAAATTTTTTTTTTTGTTGAAAAAAAAAAACAACAACAACTTATAAATGAATCACCCTTTAAATAAATTACCCTTTACAAACAATCAAAAAAACAAGCATAGTTAAAAAATCTTAAACTACAAAAGTGACTCTTTTTTCCCCCGTGGTCTTTATTATTTCCTTTAAGATAAAGTGGTGAAATTTACCTTGTTTATAAACAAAAACTGAATTAGTATTGAAACAATACCAGCCACCAAATAAAACAAACCAATATTTGATGAACTTAGACCCAGACCATCTAAAAGTAGTAACTATTTATATTAACAAAAAGGTCTCAACAATATTCTCCATCTAAAATTACGAGAAGAGTTGTTAAAATTTATTTCAGATGCTACCAAAAAAAAAGAACTTTACTGTATTCTATTGACGTGGCCGCATGAACTGGAAACAATTCTTCAAAACCAACCGTAAAAATTGAGTAGAGAAAGTAGAGCATGATTGAAATCAGGAAATCTCTATTGCTAAGTAAGTTTATAAAAGTTTTAAGAGCAATAAAGATATCTAAATTTAAGTCCAAGTTAAAAAAGAATCGATAAAATTGATTATGCCCGGCAAATAATCATATAAAAAAATTAAATTCTTACTAGACAAGTACGCCAACTTCAGAATTTCTAAACCTTTGATAAAAGCTTACAGATGGGCGACTTTTCTTTGAAATTAACACATCTTCATCAAAGGTTTTTAAACCGATATCTTTTTCTGAATTCTCTGAGCACGGTTTGCTGACACTAGTTAATTTAATTTCTTGCTCGTTCAAAGGATCACTAAGAAAAAAATCATTAAAAAAAGTTGGATTTATTCTTATTAAATTAATATAAAATTTTAAGATATAAAAATATCAAAAGCCTGTTTACCTTTTTTTACTTTTAGGAAGCAGGTATAATGCAATTATTAAGGAGATTAGCAGGCCAAGAGCAATTATCAAGTTTGGAATGAAAACTTTAAAAGTGTCAAAAAACGAACCTAAAAGTATATGTGATTTTTAAAATATTTATAAGAAAGAGAATTTTAACATATTTGTAAGAAAAAAGTTAAATAAAGAATGGCTTAAAAGGTTGAAGAACTATTAAGGATGATTTTTTTTCAACACAAAATAGATAAAAGTTTACAAACATTAGCTTAAATAAATGTAAAATAAAATACAATAAAAAATAATACCTTTCTTGAATACGCTTGGGTACTTTTTAACAGGAAAAACCAAATACCCTGAAAAATGTTAGTTGGGAATATTACATTCATTTAGATCTAATGTATTTTCACATGATTATATTATGTCAACTATTATTTATCAATAATCATTTTTGAATTATAAGTTAAAATATTATTTAGCTACATTTTTTTAAGAAAAGAGATACCCGGGTCTTTTCATGTGGGGAAAAGCTCAAGGATTACAACAAACTGAGTAATTTATGCACCTGACATACTGGGGCCAACTATAAACCCAATGTTGCTAGCTGAAAATATGAAACTTAGGCCGGCAGCAAGGTTTGAATTATCTGCAACATCTGATATAACTGCCTTAGTTATTACAATTAACCCTAAAATTAATTTAATAATAGTAAACAAATCATCAATTGAAATATAAAATTCACTCAATAAACAAACTGTGTTCGTCAGCCACAAATGTTAGATACAGTTGTCAATTTTTAAATAGAAAGATTTTTGAAGAAAGTTGTATAATGCAAAAAATCATACCCATAGTTAGTCCTTGAAGAGACCGTGCAATTACAGCCCATGTGTAATTGAAGCTGAACCCAAAGATCAACGTTGCTATTGCCAGGGAAGTAGTTGCCAATATTAATGACATTCTTTTGCCAATTTTATCACATATGTAGCCCCACAAAATGCTGAAGAAGAGAGCTTTTTATAAGAAAACTGAATCTTGTCCAACAAACTTACAATAAACTACTTTTTTCAATGTCACAAAATTTCTACCTGCTTACTATTCGACCAACAAACATTGCAGACGATATAGTTCCAACAGATTTTGCTATAAAAATAGTAAAATTTATTGAAAAAACGTTGATTTCAGTTATAATAAAATTATTAGTAATGATAAAAAAATAATAATAAAAATATAAATTATAGATAAAAAGAAAATTTTAATAAAATTTAAATTTTCTTTTTATGTATAATTTATAGTTTTTAGCTCTTGTTTTTTTGTTTTATTTTTTAGTTCAAATTCAACACCTTAGAGTGAAATTATAAAATTTTGATTTAAGTTTTTAAGTTGAAACGAAATCGAAGTTTTCTTTTACATTTTAAAAAACAAAGTTATTTCATTATGATAAAAGTATGGGAAATAAAACGTACAACTAGAGGATTACCTGCATTAACTTCAGAGACGTTGAATTCCTAGAACGAAATTAATGCATGTTTTGAAATTTATATTTTTTGTGTAAGTTACTGTGTTGCAAAGTCAAATATAAAAGTTAGAATTGGCATTTTTTTTTATCACATTGTCATAATTTTAATATCCTATCGAAGTAATGATTACTGCAGAGGAATTGGCCACGTTTTTATCCCCCCCCCCTTATATCTTAGCTTGAACTGGACGAAGCAGACGACGGCATCTGCTACTTACGCTTTATTGAAGATCTTCAAATATTTTTTTGCTCAGATTTCAATGCTATTAAGTCAATCAAATTGGTTCATAGTTTGTATTTCTTAGTTTTCATTTATTGATTGCTGCTAAAATAAATTTTATAACATTGCTTCAACAACAACTACAAAAATGTTACAACATTGCCCCTAAACCAAATCTCCTTTAAGGTGAGTTTCCACTCATCCGTTTTAGGTACGGGAAAGGGAAAGGGATGGGAAAATTAATCACGTGAGCATGCGCAGTTTTTAATTCAATTTTGAAAATTGATCACTGCGCATGCTCACTTCGTTAATTTTCTCACCCAATTCCCTTTCCCTCAGCTTAAACGTATGAGTGGAAACTCACCTTTATATTTGATAGATATCCCGTTACTAACCCCATTCATTATCCGATTGATGTCATTAGTTATGAGTTATTTGAAGACATCTCATCTCATCATCATATCGCTTGTTATTAATTTAAAAAATTTTAAATTTTAAATTTCGGCACAATAAAGTAAATGAAGTATATAGGATGATGATCTGTACTCCATGGGAAGGGACAACAAAAAAAGCTTGTGGAATGAACTCGTAGTAACCTATCTATGTAGTTATCGCTTATTTTCAATTTATTTATTGATTACCGACTTTTAATTTTGATTCTCTGAATTTCGGATTCATTTTTTTGATAATACTTTGCTCTTCAAGCGAAATTTCTTTTGTTTTTTTTTTTATATAAAAAAGAATGATTTAACCCACTTATATACAAATTTATCAATTACTCCAGAATCACTTTTAATAATTCCAGTTTCAATTTCAACTGTAGAGCAAAGCTTTTCAAAGCTATAACTCTTCAAAGATCATTTCAAAGTTATAGCTCTTAAAATCATTCTTGAGATCTTCAATGTTAAATTAAATGCTCAAATCGAAGGCTTGAACAATAACTTTATTATAAGACTGATATAATTTTATTTTTAAGCAAATTCTTTTTTTCTTCTCTTCAAAAAAACGTTACTTCATTAATATTTTAGAGTAATTGTTTCGCAACAGGAACTTGAACACTAGCTGAGACACAAGTTGGTTTCAAAATCTGATGCAAGAACTATTCTGGCAAGAATCTTGGTCAACCATTTCTCTGGTTACTATGTAAGCACCATATTACCTTGGAAAACATTGAACTTTTAAAACAATTTCAAGAAAAAATTTTGAAGGCCTTGCTAATAAGTTGTTGGAAGATTTACCGCAGAACTAAATTTCATCCAAAAGTTTATGCCGTTGATGCTTTAGAGAAGTTCAATCAATTTCCTGAGTTAGAACTTGCTCTGGACAGTGATCTCTGCAAACTTATAATTTGAAGACAAAGTTGTTTCATAATCTATGCACAGAACATGAGATTTTCCCAGAGAAGGATCAATAAAGTAAACAATTATATCTCTAAAACATCCTTTTTTTTAAAAAAAAGAGGAGATTAAATGAACAGTAAAGTACTTTGAAATGATTGTTCGCATTTTGTAGAACATTTGTATGTAAACGGTCATTGCTTACTGGGATATAAACAATAAATTTGAAAAACTAAAAAACTTTTACATTTTCTGCCAGGTACCTGTCACAATGAAAAGTCTAGGGACCATGCCATTTGAAAACCTTACTCCTGAAAAAGAAGATATCACCTCAAGGGTGGCATTTATTGCAGCTATTTGCTATGCATCCAGCAGCTTAAAGTCCAGAAAAGCAGAACATGCTATTCTCAACCACTTAAATGCGTTGAAAATTTCTGAAAGAATTAAATTAGAATGAAACTATGAAGTTAGGAACTCAACTTGATAAAGCAGGAGTAAACGCACTTGGTATTTGTCTCCCAAGGTTGTGGTAGTATCACTTTGTAATCCTCATCTGAAAGCTGATAATAATTTTTAAATTTTTAAGAAGCTATTTAACATTCCTGTGCTATCAGAAATTTCTGTAAAAACTCATTCTGCTGTAAAAATCTCCAGCGATTGTAGGTTAGAGGATTTAAACGCAAAGGAGAGTTGACAAATTACATAGGAGAGTTGTCTTTATACTTACATGCCACAGAATCTGTTTAAGAATAGTATTCTGTAGGTGATTTCTCAGCTCAAGACTCAGCTGGTTAGCAAGTCTGACCAATGAATGTTCAAAAAGAACATTAATGTTATTAAAAACTTTGTTAACAACGAAGATTGAAGACAAAACATTCTTTTGATTGTTAGGGAACAGAAAGCAAATTGCAAAAGATAGGTCGCTGTCTGAACTGTTAAACTGTTGAACTAATAGTACAAAAGATTCAAGTGCTGATTTTCAACAACGTAAAATCTTGTTGTCATTTTAGTTAGTAAGTTGATTTAACACAAAACGGATGGATTAGATGACGAATCACAAGATTGCATAAAGGATTACATGATCACATAACAATTGTATTGGAAATAAAACTCTCAGAATAAGGAAAATAAAAAATGAATAACAAAAAAAAAAAAAAAAATGAAAAAGTTTTAAAATTCCTCTCTGATACCAAATGAGAAGCAATGCAGCAGCAATTTTAAAATCTTTGTTTAAAACTTTATAAGAATTTGAATATGGTAAACAAAAGCTCATTTTTAAAGGAAGAAACTAAAAGAGAAAATAGTAGTAGATCCAAATTAGTTTTATATTGTATTTTTGGAATAAAATTTTGCAACATATTTATAAAGCCAGGGCCGGATTAAGCCTTTTTTAGTGCCCAAGACACAAACCCACATCGGTGCCCCCTTCTGCCCGGGGCCCCTAATTTTTTGCTGACTGTGACCGCTGATATGTTCAATATTATGCAAAGAAAGCAGTTGTTAACAAATATGTTTGTAGTTTGTACTACTATCACTCATATAAAACCTACAATAAAGTATTTCTGTATTAAAATTAATAGTAAATAAATTTTGAAATGATAATAGACAAACTATATTTTTTGTTAGACGAAAAAATCAAAAAGATATAGTCATTTACATTTTAAAGTTTTTTTTTTCTACTATTACATCTATTATTTACATCTATATTTACCTCTTACATTTACATAAAAATTAAAAAATTATGCAAAATAAGGCTAAAAAACAACAAACTTAAGGTGTAAGCTTCTATAAATAATTCCTTAATATCAGAATCAATAAAAATGATAAAACAAATGATAAAACAGCTTTGATAATAGTTTCACCTTGTTAGTATAAAAATATCCTTAAGTGAAGTCGTTAAAGCGCAAAACAAAAGTCATTAAAGCGCGAAAAAAATAATTAATTTAGAAAAAAAGCTAAATAGAAAAAACCGGCTCATTCATAGCTTAATTTTTAAGCATTCAAGATTTTACCAAACTTGAATGTGAGTTTTTATTATAATGTATTTCTTCATTTTCATAGCACTTGTTCTATTTTCAGTTGTTTCTGGACTTAAATTTGTTAAAAAAAATATTTCTTGAGGACTTGTGGTGCCCCCAAACGCTTGTTGCCCAAGGCAAATGCTTTGTTTGCCTAATGGTTAATCCAGGCCTGCATAGAGCAAGCTAAATTCTACAAAACGAGGATATGAACTTAGAAGCATGTAAAAATTTGTAGGCACCTTTTACTGCCCAACTGTGAATATCTTAAAATGATTTAAAAGATATGAGCGGCTACAAAGGCTTTTACCCGACGTAGTTACAAGGTAGACGTAAAAGAAAGAAGGTATCTAATGATGGAGACGTACCAAAGTAAATCTGAATACCAAAGAAGAAAGTGAACTAAACTATACCTTTAACACTGTTGTTAACAATCTTGAAACCGAGAAGAGAAGAAGAGGAAAGAATTAGAAGAAAAATTATTTTCTATGTAATTTTATCACCTTCTCCTTATCTATTATCTCCACATTTATTATGTCCCCCACATCTTAAATCTTTTATCTCCATACTTTCTAATACTTAAAGATATTTTCAGTGATTTTAAAAGCTGATTGCTGTTTACGCAAGGGAACAAGATAAACCCAGAGGAAATTCTTCAGCTAAATTTTAAAAGCTTCCTTCAAATTTGCACCATAATATTAATGGTAAAAGATTGCTCAGTTAATATTTTCTTTGTTGAAGTATATGAAAAATAACTTTAGTACAATTCTGCAACAAGATGCCTTGCAGGCCAGACCCCAAAACTCTATTATGTGTAAAAGCTGATATGCTACTCAAGATTAGTTTTGATGATCAACACAGTACATATTGGAGAATATCTTTAGTCCCAAATACATCCTTACCAGGTAAGTATCATGCAACTGGTTATTTTTACGTGTCTAAAACTATTAGCTGGATGCAATCGAGTAACTGCTAACGCGTTTGTGCCGCGGTCAGATTTTCTTAGTTATTATGTAAAGCATAGTTATTTAAATAATATCCAAACAGATGCTTCTATTTAAGTTAATATATAAAATACAATTTATACAAGTGTACAGTTTTTACTGAGAGCAATTGCTTGACCTTAGTTTTCAAAATATGTTTATCTTTTAACAGGAGTGCGGTTATCAATATAGTATGATATGATCGTTTCCAAAAAGTGGATCACTTTCGTTACTTTTTTGTAAATATTAATGATATAGCACAATGAATAGTAATGATATAGCACAATGAATAATGATTGAATACTACATAAACTGGCAGCCTTTTATGCCTCCAGGTTTACCACAAGTAAATAAAATATATTGCCCAAGCAGGGTGGATCAAAGACTTATTGATTAAAAAAACTAAAAAAAACTTTTAATAATAAAAAAGTGGAAAATTTCCACATTGCTGCAATTTTTTTATTTAAAGGCTCTCTATTTTCTGTTTTATATTTATGTGGTGGCGGGGGGGGGGGGGGGGGGGGGGGGGGGAAGGGGTTCTAAAATCTTTAAGTTCCTAGGGCAACTAAAGGTATTATTCTGGCTCTGGTTCCAGCGTTAAAAGAATCATAAAAAAACATAATATTGATTTTAAACTCACTAAATTAAATTAAGTCTCTTTAGAATCCTTGCGGATTTAACGGTGTTGTTAGTTACTTTGAAAACAATGAGAGGAATGAACAGGCTCCCAAAAATAATATCGTTGTATTTCTGTGAGTAAAAAGCCTTTAATGAGTAAAATAAAGTCTTTGGATAAAATGCTTTTATAGTTTGTGTTTTACTCGATGGCGTTGCTACTTGACCTTTTTTAGCAAATAAATATGGCGAAAAGTTGTTGTTATGGATATGGTTCAAATCTGACGCAAATTAAGCGGTGACGCACAGCAAAAATTCAAAGAAAAGCGAAATACAATATTAGTATATTTAGGCGAGTGTAACTTCAAATTTTGCATTTGGTATATTAACCTATTTATAATTTTAAATTATTTTGCATTAGTTTTAGTACAAAATCCAATAGTTCTTGATCAAACTTTTTATTTTATTTACGCTCCGTTCCTGATTCTTAATTTTTAAGGAACAAAAATCTGGCTTCAACTTTTTGATTTAGGTACATCTTAAAATAATGTGTGAAACGCTTTTCATGCGTAAAAGTACTTTTTATTTTGTTCAAATTTTTATTTTCTTCTTATGAAATCTTTCTTTTGAAAAATGTCTTTTTTTAAAAAAAACATTTACAGCTTATATAGCGGATGGTAACCGCCCCTTACTTATCATGGTACACTAAAAAATATCAAACTTTCAAATTAGTTCAAATTACTACAAAGTTTTCGTTTTCCATTGAAATTGAAATTAGTAATTTTTTTTCACGATTTTCTTACTTTTAATTTATAAACATTTAAATGCCAATTTTTCTTTCATGAAAGTTTGATAAATATTTCAATGACATAAATATATCGACTATAATTTATTGAAATTTAGGCAACTTCAATAAGCTACCAAGTAATTCCATATCAAATGATCAATTACCACGTCAAATTATCAATTACAATCAAGCTATTATTTTTTCCTAAAGAATGCACCCCTATGAAACAGATTTTGCTAAATTTTTTTATCATAATTATTTTATTAAAACTTGACATTCGAATTTAAAGCTGTGACCGAGTTATGTTTAAAGCTATGCTTAACATATCTGAAATCCGCTATTTTAAAATGGGTTTTATGCATTTAAACCTGTTCTATAGAAGATAAAGCATAAATATTTGGCATATGGATATTTTTTCAACTTGTTGAATCTAAAAAATAAGTTGAAAAATTTTCTGAATTTTGTGTGAATAGGGTATTGGAATGGGGTGTGAATGGAGTGTTTGGAAAGAGATATATGAATGAGGTGTTAAAATGATAATAATAGACCATGAAATTTAAAAGAGTTTTTCTTATTAAGTAACTATTGAGTAACCAGCTGAGAGCGATTTATGTTATTTCACTGCTTAAACTAAAATTCTTTATCTAACTCAATACCTTGAAGCTGTTCTTCTTGAAAAATTGTCAACTCATTTTGTACCTGAACATCAATAAACCACACTTTCATTTCTCAAAATATCACAGGTTTTTCCATTAAGTTTTTGTATCTCATTTCCCAATTCACTGGATTCAACAGCAAAATTTCATTTTGACAAAGAGTAATGACACATTAAATGTGAATCTGTTGAACCAACATCATTTTGCCCACAAACTATAAACAGGTAGAAAACCCAATTTTAGCTGCAGAGTTTATTTCTTTAAATTCTATGCGAAGATTTTTTAAGTTTTTGGTAAGTTAGGTATAAAAAAATGAATACATTCACAACTATTTTTTAACAAAAATAGTTGTGAATGTATTCGTTTTTTTATACCTAACTTACCAAAACGCAATTTATGAATATTCACCGTAATGCTATTTTCCTGCATCAAACATGAATATTCATTATTTTGATTTTTTTTATCCTAAAGCAAGCTAAATGATTGTCTCTTGTTTTTTTCATTTCTTGATGCCAGTTAAAAGCAGGTAAATTAGTTATTAATATAAATAAATAACAATGAAAACAAAAAGTGCTTTAATCTTATATATTCGTAAAATAAGCAATGTTGAAAAAAACTTAAAAATAAAAACTTTTTCATTGCTGGATAAAATTTCGTATTTTTTTCAACATTTAATCTAAATACAGTGAAAAAACATTTTTTTTTTATTGCTATGCAGTGAAAAGTAAACAATGACTATTAAGAAATAAGTATAAATAATAAATAATAAAAATGTTTCTTTTATTCAAAAAAAAAATTTGTGCACAAAGAATTTAAGGAGAGGATTCCACTAAAATAACAAATGCATACTTAATTAAACTTTGATTTTTACAGATTCATATCTACTTGCACACACACTTTTTTTTAATTTGTAGACCCTAATTTTACTTAAAAAACTTGATTTTAAGCAACTTTCATTAAAGCAGAAACTTTTAAACATGCTTTTTAAACTCAGCAAGTTGAAAAGGACTTGTGTGCCCAATTTTATACATTAATCATTTAAAGAAATCTTAAAATAGTGGATTTTAGATAAGGTAGATTTAACTTTTAACCGTTAAAATTCGGTAACCGCGGAGAATTGAAGGCTCAAATTATAAGTGACTTAACATACATGTTTTAACATACACTAATGATAGTGTGAAAATCAGCAAAATCTGTTTCATAGAGTTGTATGCCCTGGGTTATTTGTCGTGGAATTACCCTACTGTAATTAAGTTTTACATTTGAAATCCCATTGACGTTGAGAAACTTTTAGTAAATGTTTAAGCAACAAAGTGACATTTTAATGTTAGCAACTCACTCTCTCGGTATTGTCATAAAATTTCCGATTATGGTAAGCCTATGGAAGCATTAAAAAAGATTTCACTCATTTAAAAAAAACTCAACAATAATAAAAGGTGAGAAAAAAAAAGATTCGAAGATTTTTTCCATTAAACTGATATATTTTCCCTAACTTTTTTATTGTTTGGGACTTTTTTTCAAAAGTTATACATTTAAGTAAAAGTTCTTCTACTTTTAAGACCTTCGTAATTCGTAACTCTGTTTATCAAATTGGACGTCATATCAAGTTTCGTCGTCAAAATGTTTATCAATATGACGACGCTAAATTTAGTATCATTAAGTTCCCATTCTTCCTGTTTCACAAAATTTCACAAAAATTAAAAGGAGTAGCGACAGGGTCCACGTTAGAGGTAGGTATTTTAATTTGGTGTAATAAAAAATTGTCTCAACAACTAAAATGAAAATTTATTTAAATCGCTAATTTATTTTATGGAAAAAAAAGAAACTTGTTATGATCCGCCTAAAAAAGTTGGGCCTAGACTCCCATGGTTTACGCTCATAGCCAAAATAGAAAAATTAAGTGTAAGATAAAAGAATTTCCTTGAAAAAAATCTTTAATAAACACGACAAAGTTATAGAAGAATAAATAACTTTATAGAACTATTTTCACCTTGACAAGCTGTGGCAGATAAGGAAAAACGTTGGTGGTTACCATTGCGCTAAACAGCTAAATTACAGAACAGCTAAATTACAGAATAGCCAAATTGCACAACAGAAAAAACATTAGAAATCAATAAGTAAAAAGTTAAACTTACAATGAACAAAAATGAAATCAAAGTAATTCCAAACGGTAGCGGAGTTACTCCTTTGCCATAGATAATTCTTTTTAAAATCTCTGTTAATTTCATTTTTTAAAATTGGTAAATCGAAGAACTTTATGGTATTCTGTTTTCCAAATTGTTAAAATAAAAAAGTATATATTTATTAGCCAACAAACATTTACAAATAAATTCTCTGTCAAAAACTTTAATAAAGTAAGTGATGTAATGAGACTGAAGATCTTAAAATTTTTTGAAATGATAACAAACTGTCAATAACTTCAACAAATAGTAAATAAAGAAGCCAAACAAAGCTTAACAATTAGTAATTAAACTAGTAGTTTCAAATATAAATACTCTTTAAAAAGCAATTTTCCTGCAACCAGCTGCACCAAAAGCGGCGACAACAAGGACATCTTACAAACTTTTATAATAATATGTTTTCTCAGGTTCGCAAACATAAGTACATCCGTATTGGAAATATTTACGGAAGTTGTTAAAGTTATCGATGAAAGCGTTTAAACGAAGTTCTATTTTAAACATCTAAAAACACTTAGTGATTGTTTAAAACCACCAAGAATTCCCTGAAGAAGCATTGAATAATAGCTTTTAGTTGATCACACGTGACTATAGTTTTTTTGATCACTGGTGACTAAAGGTACCATTAAGATTTCTTATTGATTAAAGTTTTAATGATTTTATTTCTATATTTTGAATGCTAAAAAATATTTACGAAAACGAGAGCTGTGTCATATTCGTCCCCAAAACATAATTATCATCTATATCTTTTGTTGTATTTTTCAGAGCAAATTTTTTTGTTTGTATAAAAGATATTTCAGGCTATTTTTCTTGTAAAATGCAAAATACTTTGTTTAAAATATACCTAGCTGAAAGTAATTAAATCACAGCTAAAACAGAACGTTAGATAAATTTTCTATATTTTGTAGTTTTGTAACCTAATCTATTATGAATAATTACCATAGTGCTTTTCGCCATTTTACAGCATGTATACCCGTGTTTTGAGAAGTGTGGCGCTTCGTTATTTGTCCAGCGCTAAAAGAACTATATCAAAAAGAAACAAGCTTAGCCTATGGTAAGTAAAACAGCGACAAAATACTCAAAACCTCGGAAAAAATAGCCTCTTTAAACAATATTTTAGTTCTTAAAATTCCAAGTCAAAAAGTCAAGTCTGAAATTCGGTTTCAAGGTATATTCTTATACGTAAAGGTCAGTTTTTGTTTTCAGGCCTAAATGCGGCAAAACACCACAAGGCATTACGGTAATAATAGTTAAATAATTATTGCATGAGTTGTTAAAATCCACTTTATAAACCATCCGAGATGGAGACTTATCAACCTCACTCTTTTTTTTTATGGGCGAGTTTTCATTTTTGAGTAAAATCTTTACAATAGCTTTTTTTTTTTGTTTTTTTACCTTCATATTTGTAGCAGAGTTATCAAGAAGTTTAATATTATAAAGCGAATAAATAAAGATTAAGCTTTAATTATCTCGCGCAGGTTTTAATAATAAAAAAAAAAACGACTGTTGAGGGAACACCAGCGTTTAGCCGCTCCTTTCACCAGCATTTGGAGAGAATGGAATAGCATCAACCGGTTCCGGTATTAGAAAATTTGCGATCAGCTAGAGCAAGGGTGCTCTTTTTTCTTGGCCTAAATGTTTCATCTTTATTCTCGCGCAAACAATACCATGCATTTATTAAGTTTTTCCATAAATGTTCAACAAACAAATTTATTAACACGTTAAGCGCTTTAGGAAAGACTTAAGTTACCTTATTAAACCCTCCTCTGAGTACATCAAATGACGCAAGCCTTATCTAAAAGTAGCCACAACATAGAACTTTCTTTCCGTAAGAAACTCTTTTGATAACAGCTAAATGACATTGCCAAACAAGACATAAATAATATTTTAAAATAGTGGTTTAGTTGAATAAAATAACACATTCATTTTACTAAACATGTTTTATTACGCTTGCAAATGCCGCGATGCTTAAAAGGAAGTTTCACAATTCTCCATAGCGTCTGAAATCAGTAGTCGTGTTCCAAAACGTTACTACTAATTTCGGACGCTATGGAGAAAGATTTTTTTGTGACGGCATATTTCGGAAAATGAACCAAAACTTATTTTTTCAATATTATCATGTTTAAAAGTATGAAACTGAATGGGCGTAATTTAGCAGGGGGTTGTTTGCAAAAGAAACATAACTTAAGTTTCTGCAAAGTTTAAATCAATATTTAGAAATTTACGGCGCATTTCCGTAATTTTCATTCATTGTTTGTTATCTAAAAATGTTTTTCGTTGTGTTTTTATTGAATTATTCTTAGAAGTCTTTTTTTGGAATTGCGCGATTCTTAAAACGTAATAAAGGGAATCACAGCGCTATAAAGATATTATTCTTTATTTAGAGCCAAAATACTAACTAGTATTTCATTTTCTATTTAATAAACTTAAATAACTCAGCTTTCTTCATCTATTTCTTTTGCAACAACAATAAAGGGCAACTTTAAGAATACAATATGTTACTAATGTTACAGGAGCACTTTTACACTCCTATTATGATGTAAAACATTGTGGCGCTAAAGTACACGTTTTTACACAAGAAGACCGCATAGAAAATATAATAAAAACTGGTCAGTAATAAATGATAAAAACACCAGAGAAGTAGCTGTTCATATTTTTTCTTGCTTTCCTATTGGTTCTGTGTGAAAGCAAAAATGAGAAAATGCTCTTATAACCGGATCTGTGTATCTGTATTAATGCTCCTAAATTTTAACTAAAGTTGAACTGAAGTTATGAATGCTATGTTTAAGTAACTTGGATATTTGTTCATTTTTAAGTTTTGTTTGCTTTTAAAGATTTATTTACTTTTAACGAGTTTATTGATCAACTAAGTACCCTTCCCCCTGTCCCCAATGACGTAGCTAGTAACTACTTATAAAATACCGTTAACAGAGCACGTTGGAAAGTCTCATTCAATCACGCGGACAAAAATTAAAAGGTTGTTAAATTAGCGAGTTTTTGATATTGTTTAAAAGCATATATATTGAAATTTTCTCAGCAAAAAAAACCTTTAAACAACATCCTCAGATATTAAACCTTTTAATAATTTCCTCAGATATTTAGCACCAAGTTTTGAAATTTCTTAGAAATTGGCCTATAAAAATCCAAACATCGATAACTCGAGAACGGTTTGACCGATTTTTGACAATCGATCCCTTGCTGAAAAGATATTAACAAGTACTTTTTAGAAAAATGTTTTTGAGGTCCCCAAAGAGTGCCAAAATGATTTTTTAAACTTTTGTCGATATTGAACGATTTCGGTATCAAATTTTAGTCGTTAAAAATTGCGTTTGAAGACCGCAAATGTCCTCTACATGCTGCCTAAAAATCTCTCTAGTTCATGAAGAGATTTCATGAAGAAATACATTATTTTGGTAGGCAAATTTTTAAATTTTCCAACTTATTTGTAGTTACTTCTAAGAAACTGCACAACCTAGACAACCATAATTGCGGCCATTTAATGGGTGCATGACCCGGAAAGTTTTAACCCCAGACTTAAATTTTTTGACATTTTTGAGATACTTTTAATTCAAAACAGAGTCGACACACTAAAAAAGACGTTTCTTTTTTAAATTGTAAATTTTTTTTTAAAACTTAGTTTCATAATACATAATTTTAAAGTACATAATATCATTTTAAACTTTTCATTCAAAATTTATTATATTTTAAAATTGATCGTCGTTGACTAAAAGATCCTCCATTACTTTCATTTCAGTATTAATAATAACTTAAGCGGTAGCAGCTGGGACATTATCTTCTGATTCACAAGCTACTAAACATCCTTTAACCGTCTCAGGCTTTTTAAAAGAATTTCTCATTTTTTTTGTAGCGAACCTCCTAATGAATTGAGCTGAGTTTAGGATCAGATGGTACCATTGTTCAATTAAAAACATTTTTCAAACTTTCTTCTCGGGTTATTTTTCTTGCGCGGAACTCCCTATACTGTCTATATAATTTGTTCCTGGATTTTGAAGCTTCCTCTCCAACATAACCAGAGGAACAGGAGAATGGCGTAATATTTCAGCGATGTGTGCAAGTACCTTATGCACGTTTGCTGGTATTTTATACCAAGGCAAGAGGTCTAAGTACAGTTCATAAGTGTTTCTACAATGCTCATTGAGTTTATCCTGGTCAATAATTGTTGACAGTTAGGTGTGATCAATATATCTTTAAACCTTACCATCAACTCTTCAGGAATTTCTAACACCTCACTCAATTTTTGAGTGAGGTCTAAGAAAAATACAGTTCGGCAAACATTACTACTATCAAATTCTTCCTTTTATTGTACTGTTGTTGTAAATGCATTTGAATCTTCCATATTTTAAGCTGCAACCGATATTAAATGTGCAAAAAACATTCAAAAAATCTCATACACACATGCAAAAGTGAAATTCCGAAACGCAGGGATTCTTTTTTTTGTAACCTTTTCCAAACTGTCTCTTGTCACTCATTTCGTTGGGAGAAGCACCACAAATTCAACAAAAGTGCACTGAGGACGTCACCTGTCATATAAAACAAAACTTTGCCATCAAGCGTTGCATTGCAACCAATATGTGAAGGCCACCAATCATTGACATAATGAAGTCAAAGTCAACTAAAACAAATTTTCTCTTTTGCACATCAATTTTCTATGGAACTAATTCTGCCATTTTCTTTGCTACATCTGCTTTTCTTATTAGAACGACTTTCTCAAATTCTTTAATAATTTCCAAAATGATTGGTCTGC
Source organism: Hydra viridissima (assembly GCF_058129835.1). Lineage (NCBI taxonomy): Eukaryota > Metazoa > Cnidaria > Hydrozoa > Anthoathecata > Hydridae > Hydra > Hydra viridissima. Next base: position 12,422,533 of record NW_028324311.1, on the reverse strand, counting down.
AAAACCTCACACCTTGAGCCATAACTTTTTCCAAAAAATATTGCTACTGTTATCGTATGCTGCAAGTTGTAGTGGTGTTGTTATTGTAGCCATTAAGTCAAAATACTTAAAAAATTTTAATTGAACTGTGAATGACTAGAACTTCCATCTAGTTCCCAACTGCTAATCTAAATTTTCAAACTCCTCGTTTTCAGCATCCAAATATTCTACAATTTTTAAAATTTTCATCCCAATGATACGTTTTGAAATGTATAACATCAAACCTTGCAATTTTATTTTGACGTTTATTTCACTAACTTCGATGTCTTCTGTGGGTGGTATGCAACGATCCATCGCTTTTGCAGTGGTTAGCTAACTTGGAAAACGATAAGGATCCGCTTACTGAAACGCCTCATATTGATTTCTGGAAAAATTCGAACTGACAATAATTTCCAAAGCTTCTTCTGCTGGCATCTGTGTAGTTTTTTTTGACAGTCCGTAGAATAATTCTTTTAAGTTTTTTTTGTTTTCGATAACTTGTGCTAAAACTTTCACTAAACTAAAATCTCTTTCTTTAAAAGCTTTTCTGCGAACGTGCTACAAATCTTTTTCTATTGATTCATATTTAAAATCACTAAAATCTTCATCTTTTCTGACATTCCATCGCTTGTTGTCATTATGTAAGTACTTAAAATCAGCCCAGGTATTTTTAACATCAACACGGGTACTGGCTGCATTATAAGAACTGATATAGTGATAATTTATGGAAAAAAAGGTAGTAAATTTAATTTTTCAGGTACTTTGGAATTCTAATTGACTTGAAAGTTGTTTCATATACACAATAATAACATTGGCGGAAAAAGGCCGACGAAGGCGGATAAGATCGCTTGAGCTTTGATTAGAAACGCATTAAAGAAAGTATCTGCAAAAAATGGGCGATATTTTCGATAATTCCATTAAAGTTGAAATTTAATGATATGGGACTAAATTTTTGGAGGAATTAAATTTGAACTTCCAGTGAAGTTTCAAAATTTTAGAAACTTTTTTTGAAAAGTAGACTTAAAGTCCTTTCCAACTTAAAGTCTTTTCAAAATATATGTATGTTTAGGAAAAATGATTAAATCATATATTAAAATTCCACCTTAAAGATTGATCTTTTGTAAACCCTGAAATACGAATTTGACCAAAAGTTTGGACATTAACGCTTCGTATCTTTTATAACGGTCCAAGAAACTTTATATTTTGGATTTTTCTGTTTAAAATTGTTCTTAATCAAATGAAAATTTTAAATTAAAATTTAGAAGACATGATTTTTCTGATTTCCGTCCGCATAGTTTCCTATCGTGCAGAGAGGCCAAGGGTTTAACTTTATCCTAATGCAAGAACTATGCCTTTGCTTCATTTGAATTTGTACCTGAATTAAACTTTTTACTTACTTTGAATATTAGTGTTTATATACTGCCGTTTGAAAATCAGTTTTGAGAATTAAAAAATGAATTTATTTTAATTAAGAGTAGATATAAATAAGGTCCTTTATTTTCACGTAATTAACGCACGTGCAAAACACCTCCTGCAGCTGGTTTATTTGATATAAAAAATTTAATCGTTAATATGTTTATGATTGTTTGATCATCTTAGAAAGAAGAAACTTGTTACCAGAAATAATTTTTATAGTTTTTAGTTAAAAATTCATGAACTATATGAGATCTAGCACACAGTTTATCTTTGATCAGGGTGATCGGTGTATTCATCAAAGTCCTTTATATGTTGGTAACAACTTTATGGTTTTCAAAGAATCAAAAAAGTTATAAAAAAAGGTAGCATATTTTAGCTTTTGTTTAAGAAAAATCTTACCTTGTAACTCTAATAAAGGTTCTCTGCGCATGCGTAACTTTACCTGTAACCTCACTTAAAAGGTAACTAGATTTTTAACCTTGTCCTTGGAAATCTGCTTACGCAGAATGTTTACGACATGTTCGTTGTAAGAATATTAAATCTTTTATTGTTTGACCTTTTAATAGAAACTTGATAGCTCGAGGAATAATTATGACTGCAGAAACTCCCAAAGCATAATTGAGAAGCAGGTGTTTGTTTGATGCGGTGTTAAAGTAACCCCAAACCATATTTTATGCATTAGAAAATTATCTTGATTATGGAGTAACTCTGAAGCTGGTTCTGATCATCAACTTACATGATGATCAGAACCAGCTTCAGAATGCAGAAACCTCTTTTAATATGTCCACCGAAAAAAAATAGAGTAAGTTCCACTTGTTCGCGACAGTCCTCACGAGAAAATATTTTTCTCTCCAAGCAATCCGTTTCGTATCTTTTATAACGGTCCAAGAAACTTTAAGAAAGTTTTTTTTTTTCTTGTGTAAAATCCATTTCTTTCCTTCAAGAACTTGTTGAAATAAAAAACTATTTTGATCATGAGGCCAGTCCCACACTCTAAGTTCTTTTTTATTATTCATGAGGTTACAAAATCCTTCTTTGAACCTTTCAAACAACTGAACTCTTGGTGATTTGTTCGGACCACAAATAGCATTGGATGTTGCTTTTATAAAGAGTTCTGGAATATGATGTCTACATTCAAGTCGGAGTAGAGCACGACCAATTTGCTTCTCAATTAGAATTGCAGCTCCATTACATGCTCCACTGTTTGCAGATGTTGCATCATAGACAAGTGCAACGACAAATGCTTTTAACTGCCATTTATCAACTAGGCTCATCACTGAACAATATTGCGGTTGACCAGTCCTGTCAGCAGTTTAGGAGTGCCTTGCAATTTAGGAGGTGGCCCTGCATACACAGCACGTCGCTCTTCCTTTTTTCCATTAGCTTGCTTGAAAGTTTTTCCATCCCAATGAATTTCCAAATATTCAGGTGGAATCCAAGTTTCTTCAATTATGGAATCCAAGTTTCTTATCTATTACCTTATTTATTGATATAATGATGGGGGAGCCGGAGCTTGTTGGCAGCAGGGATAAGTTGATAAGTTGCGTCTATCTGTAGAGTCTTTTATCAAAAAGTGCCAGAGATCCCAGGGAACTTTCCTAATTGGCCATTTCATCTTTCACTGTAGTATTACAGGGATTCGTGCATGCGCATGGAAAATATTGTGATTTATGAGTTTTTTTGGACAAAACCGTATCTTTTAGGGAATCGATTTCTTCTTACTTTTCTTGGAAATTAGTATTTTTACTCACAAATACGTTAGTAATCATTTTTATAGTATGCGCAAGCTTACCCGGGGTGGGATAAGTTGGCAAACTTGTTTTTTTTTTAAGGCTCCAAAAAGGCCTTTGGATATTTTTTAAAAAATTAATATAACTTGAACAAGTTGCCGAATATCATACACTTCAAGACTGCACTTTAATCTTTTCAAAAAAATGTGCCGTTACGACTACTTATTGCTGTAAAACATGATAGAAGTAAGATATGAACTGAATTAATAAATGAAATAAGAAGTAAAATTATTGAAATCATAAGAACTGAACTGAAATTTATTTCATCAGAACTGATTCAAAACTAAAATAAGAATTATTTTTTAAGTAAAACCAAATTTAGAAATTAAATCAATTCTACAAGAACTGAATAAAAACGGAAATAGAAATAATATTTAGACCTTATATATCACTGGTGTTGTAAATAAAACTAAAAATTAAACTAACTTAACTAAAAAAACCGTAACTAAAATTAGTAGACTAACTTTATAGTGTAACTGAATTTAGTCGACTAAGAATTTAGTCTGTCTAAATTTAGTCGATTAAATTTTTAATTTGCGTAAAATATATTGCCACTGTTACCCAAAAAATAATTTTTAAAAAATCTAGTTATGCGTTAGTTGTGAAGTGGTTTGAGCGCCATGTTTTTAATCACATATTGCTGTAAATTACAATTTACATCTGCAGAGAATCAGCCTCAAGATTCAAATTTCGGATTTTTGGAGAAAGGTTTGCGACCTATAAACTTGGAATATTGTAATAGTAATAAAGTTGTGTCCAATTTTTCCCCCTTTATTATTACATCTTTTAACTTTTAATGAAAACTGGTTTAGATCAGGATTTTTTCAATTTTTCTAATTAAAGTAAATTATGAATTATAAAACACACGTAAAATCAAGTTACAAAAAAAAAAAAAAAAAAATGGTGCCATATTTTTGAAAGGTGTGTTAATTTCGAATTGATTTTACATTATACCTGCGATGATTTCTTGAGGTAATAATACGTAATTTATCACGTTCTGCACTCATAAAAACGAAGATATTTTCAGTAACAGCAATGAGATTGTAATAGTTAGGCAATCAATGTTTTTTATTAGTTCATATTTGTGCAATTGAATGTTTATCTTGTTCAACTCTCAATATTGTGTTTCTTTTAAAAATTGTTATTAAAATGTCTATAACTAATTATATATTCAATATAAAATATCAGCTGTTTTTGACGGAATTGTTCTGTTTACAAACCAATCTTTATTTAATTCAATAAAAGAAAATTTGAGGCAATACTAGGTACAAACAAAACGTTTTTAATACCTAATTGTCACAAATTATATTACGTATTTCAACTTTTATTTAAAAACAATAAATTTTAATAAATGTCTTTAAATTGATTTACTTGTCATAATTCAAATTATGTTCACGTAATTTCTCAACTCTACCAATTTTAAGGAATGTCTTAACTGACACCTCAAAGTAACGGTTTACCGCTATATACTTGATAAACTGTTATTCTCAACAATATGTTTAAACTTTCTTTAAGAAATTGTAATTTTAAATTATGTCAAATAACAACACGTTTTCTCCAATTGAACATTCCACTCCAATATCAGATTTAAAAAAAGGTTAGAAAAAAGAAAGATACAGATGAACAAAACCCTGAAAATCATAACGATAGCGAAACAAGTGCAAGTTATTGATCCGGTTAAAAAGAAATCGAAATTTTTACTCAGTCCATTGAAGAAGCAATTGAAACTACTTAAGAATATTCCTCAATTGATGAGGAAACATCAAAATGGATTTGCAATCAATGTAACAGACCTAAAAACTCTTCATGTAAAACATTTAAGTGTACTAGATTACCATCTTGAACATGATCACAAAATAATAACACTGAAAAAAAACGAACAATGAGTGGCAAGTCAAAAAAAAATAGCGATAAGATTGATAGAGCTCATTTAATTTTCATTATTGCCTGTTGCCTTCCATTTATATTGGTAGAAAGTAATGCATTTAAAGAATTTGTTTCTTGTTTAAATTCAAAGTATAAAGTGCCTTACCGAAACAAGTTAAGATCTCTTTTAACTGATTTATATCGAGAAAAAGTTGAACTTTTTCAAAATTATTACCAAGTAATAGTTTATCTATTACTACTAACGGATGGACTTCCTGCTAAAACTATAGTTACATATCTGCAACTGCACATTTCATTTCTGGCAAAACAAATTTCATCAGTTTTTGTTTCGGCTAAGCGTAACTTAATGGCCGCCATGATGCAGATAACAAGTAAGTGTTTTACTATCTGGCGATACGTATGCAACGTGTTCTTTATTCATTCCAAATATAAAGTACCTTGAGAAGCAGCTAAATAAGAATGAAAATGAAGCTCCTCCTCTCACACTTTCCTAATTTCTTGTCTAGATTGGGGGATGAACTTTTTAACTTCGTAATCAATAGAAAATAAAAACGAAGTAATCAAAGGTAAAAAAATGAAGGAAATTAACTTACGTACTGTGTTAGCTTTTCGAGAAATGGGGCAAGGATACACATCAACTAATACTTTTTGTCGTTTAATGAATATGTCTCCTGGAATGAGTAAACGTGGTTTACATAACAATAATGACAAACTTCATCTTGCTAAGATTAAAACCTCTAGAGAGAGTACAAAAAAAGCCTCAGAGGACATATGTAGGGAAGAACTTGGTGAAAGTTTTGATGAATCATCAATTATCAATGTTGCTGTTAGTTTAGATTGTTCATGGCAGCGCAGAGGATACTCCTCAATGAATGGTATAGTCACAGCAATATCTCATGGAAAGTGTTTTGATGCTGCTGTCCAGTCAAAAAGTTGTTACCCCTGCAAGATATGGTCAAGAAGAAAAGGTACTCCGGCTTATGAGAACTGGAAGATCACACATAACTGCAAGATCAATCATAAGAGTAGCTCAGGAAATATGGAATCTGTAGGCGTTGTACAAATATTCAAGCAATTTGTCAAGGAACTTAAACTCAAGTACCTAACGTACATTTGAGATGGAGATACCAAGTCTTATATGCAAGTATGTGATGCAAATCCATACCCAGGAAAAATTATTGAGAAAGCAGAATGCATTGGACATGTTCAAAAGAGAGTTGGGACAAGACTACGAATGTTGCGAGATTGTTACAAAGTTATACATTATCAAATGGAAAATACATCAGTGGGAAAGGAAGATGAACTGATAAATGGATAAATTCTCTTCAAAACTATTATAGATTATAATATTATAAGATTATGCGCCAAGATATTGATCGTCTATATGGGATGAAAAAGACTGTTGCCGCAGTACTTTTTTACTGCTCACAATCTGACAACTTAAAGCAACAACACCAGTTTTACCCTAAAGGTTCAAGTTCATGGTGTAAATGTCATTCTGACCAAAAAAATTACAAATCAAAGTGTATCCCAAAAGCTATAATTGAGCTCATTAAAACAATTTTTTCTTAAAAAGATCATGGCAGTGATAAATTGCTCAAGAAATGTTTACATGGCCAAATTAAAAATGTAAATGAATCACTAAATGGGATGGTTTGGGCTCGCGCACCTAAAAGGGTACATGTGGAAAGAACAGTTGTTGAGATTGTTTTGGCCTCTGCAATAATTAGCTTCAATAATGGTGTTCAGAGTTTACTACTAGTGTTTAAAAAATGTAATGTTGTGCCTAGATATTTTACTACTAAAAGTTCTCTAAATGTAGATTATGTACGTTTTAAACAGAATAAGATAAAAAGTACAGGTGCCACAAAAAACAGGAGGAAAAAGCTAAGAGCTATTAAAAAAGGCTTTATTGACCAACATAATGAAGCAGAAAGTGTTACATACAACAATGGTGGTTTTGTAGGTTTTATTGTGTAAAAAACATTATTATTTTTTTAAATTGCGTTTTTCAAAAGATTTACTTTTTGTCTATCTTTTAGTTTTTTTTAACAAAGATAACTTTTTAACCACTCATTAGAATTTATTCAAATTTTCAGCAATTATTCTTGAGTGTATTTGTGATGTGGTAAACCAAAGAAAATTAATTTTTTTATATTAAAGTACAAAAATTTGAATTTTAGCAAGCTGAATCTATACTTTTTCTTTTTCTTGATAGAATTTAATGATTTTAGAGTTATTATTTGAACATACAGTATTGGACAAAACATTTGCAACCAAATAATGCTAATTTAGTTTCTTTATATAAAAGTGCTGCATTTTTTCAATTTAGAGAAATAACTGTTTAGAGACAAAGTTCTTAAAGTTTTATTCATCACAAAGTTCATTATTTGTACACGAAAATTAATAAATTAATCAAAAGTATTAAAAAAAAGTTGATTTCCTTTTGGACAAAACAAGTGCAACTCGACAAAATGTTGACCAAGCTGTATTTCGCTATCAATATTTCGTGGCGAATCCTTTGTTGTCGATCACAGCCTAGCATCTTCGAGGCATAGATTCGATCAGGTGATCAATGAAACTTTGTGGAAACGCTGCCCAGGCCATTTGGATTTGTTCAAACAGTTGATCCTTATTACGAACACCTTCACGATTAATTCTGCGGTTGACGATCTTCCACAGGTTCTCGATAGGGTTGAGATACGGAGATTGAGGCGGCCAATCCATCACCAATAGGTGGTTGTCTTGAAACCACTGCTTGACTACTTTTGCAGTGTGTTTCGGATCGTTGTCTTGCTGAAAAACCCATTTTATTGGCATATTCCATTCAGCATGAGGTAACATAACATCTTTCAGGATATTTTTATACATGAAACGGTCCATTATTCCATCGTTTCGATGTATTGGACCTAGACCGTTAGCAGAAAAACACCCCCAGACCATTACATTACCTCCACCATGCTTCACGGTCTTATGGCAGTAACGTAAATCGAGGCGTTTTCCGGCCGGTCGACGTACACAAATGCCATCGCTCCCAATGATGTTGAACTTCGATTCTACACTGAACAGGATAGTTCGCCATATCTGCACATTCCAGTCAATATGAGATGTAGCAAACAGGAGTCTTTTCTTCTGGTTTTTTAGTGAAATCAGCGGTTTCTTTGCAGGGCGTCGAGAAAACAATCCGGCTTCAACAGCATGTCGTCTGATTGTTCGGTCCGATACAGGCAGCTCTAATTGCTTTTGTATCTCGACTAATGATATCCAGGGATCCTTCTTGACGCATCTGACGATCATAGAATCCTCTCTAGAAGTGGTGGAACGCGGTCTTCCACCTTTGTTATCTGCTGCCAACTTCCCCGTAGAACGATATTTGGAACATAGTCTTGGTACGGTCCATTTTTTCACGCGATATTTATCACAAATACTTTTTTGTGACATTCCACTTACGTAATCGTCAATAATTTTCTTTCTTAGTTCCAATCCAAGACTGGATGGTTGTTCTGGATGCTTCTGAATGTTTCTGGATATTTCTGAATGCTACTAAATGCTTCCAGATGTTTCTTCTGGAAACTTCTGGAAGGTTCCCAGACAGCCTCCCGTTAGAGGCCCAATGCTGGCCCAGTTCCGCTTGCCACAGCGGCGCGATGCCGGCAACTGATCACGGCCCAATGTCAAAACGGCCAATGGCCCAGCATCGCTAGCCAGCACTGGCCCGGGATCATTTTTCAGCATTCGTCCGTGATCGTATGCCAGCACTGACCCGTTACTTTTAACCAATATACATTCACTAACGCACTATTATTAGCCATTTCTAATGTGATATCGCACAAAAAGCAAATACAAAAGTAAATATTTTTTGATATTTATTCCAGTTCAAATTGACAAAAATAATTTTAAATAGTACAGATATTATTGATAGTTTGAAATAGTGCTATTTATCAAACGGGTTTTTTCGTTCTTCTCAAGCCTTTCGTCCACCATTTCGATCTCCTGAAAGCTGAAAATACTCTTCAGCCAACGCTCAAACTCTTCGCTTGATGCTCCCGAGTTTAAATGATTTAGTTTTACAGCACCTAAATACAAACTTTAACTTGACAAAATTATAAATATAACAATTGAACACATACAAATAAATATATATTAAATAAAAATAAAGATTTCTTCTTACCCAATAAAATCTTTTTCTTCTTCAAGTTTTCCACTGAAATAACCAGCTCTTTTTTAACAGCTGTAAAAATCAGGATCTCTTAGAAAATTCATTCTTAAAATTCTAGTAAAATAAAAATAAACATTTACAAAAATAACTTAAAATAACTGAAAGTATAAATTCTAAGCATATTACTACTAACCAGTGCAATGAAGTGTTTCTTCACTCACTTTGGCAAGAATCCGTCTGACAGATGAACATCGATTGAATGTCAATGAAGACCCTGAAAACTAAAATTAAGAAGAAAAAATTAATGAAACTGCTTATTTTAACAATAGGTTAATGTGCATTTTATTGCATATACATACATATATATACACATATAGTTATAGTGGATTCCAAAAATGAGGAGAGTGACCATTGACAAAAAAATTTAATGAATATAATACAAGTATCAATAAATTACAACCTTAAAAGTTATAAATTACAACCTTTAACTTAAATTCATGACTACATTGTAGTGTACATATATATACTAAAAATACCAAAGTATCTCAAAAATCTAATGCAAATAAAATATGAAATCAAAAACAATTCATTAAACATTTATGGGAATCATTTCTATGCCAATTACATTTACCAAATGTAATTTCTCCATTCAGCAGCTATTGAATGCATAAATATAGACAATGTTGTTATAAAACTGTTATTGTAAGAAAGAAAATTACTTAAGACACAAGTAAAATTAACCTAAATAAGTTAAATATTTCAATTACTACTTCATATAAAACTATGTATGAAATAAGCATATTGATTTTGTCAGTAATAATGTAAGAAAATAGACTTAGTACAGATTTCAACAAATTAAATTATAACAAGTGAAGTAAGGGTGAAACAACAAAACTATCATCAACTTGTTGAATACACACTTGAGAATTCTGTCATCTAAAATTGCAATGTGTTTAACTTTATCTAAGTGTGATACTAAATGTGATTCTTAACAGACTTGAATCACACAGGTTTTTTAAAATTAAAACCTTGCAAAAGACACAAAACTGGCCAAAATGATATTTTGCTACTTTTAAACACCACCACCAAAAATAATCCCCACCTGCTTGATATGCAACTATAAAATTGTGTTGAGTTTTTTAAATAGGCAAATCAGGATGAAACAGACAGAGAATACACATTAAAGATGACAAAGCAGTCAGATTAACACTAAACTGAACAGCCCAATCAGCTAATAGGGTAGCCAAATCTGATGAGAATATTTCATCATCATTATTATAACTAAAATTTAAGTATGACCAAGTTCAGTTTCAACATTAAGATTGTTATCTGAAAATATATTAACAACAGTTTCAAAAACTGAATCATTATTATCTACAACTTTTTCACTTATAGCAGGAAAATTGTCTTTTCTAGATATGTATGAGGGGGTAACAGTTATCTCACCAAATGAGTTTTGTAGATTAAATATTTCACAACTGATATCTTCATTAAATATTTGTTTCAAGCTTTTTAAAATAACTCTAACTATATATGTAACAGAACAATACATTATCCCGAAGTTAAGATGGAAAAATATATAAAGATTTAATTTGGATGGTTCACTCTTATATTGAATTGCTAAAATGAGAAAAGTAACAACTGACAAAGTCCTTTCATGATTATAATGTAAATGATAATAGATTACAACCAAGGTCACTTAAAATGAGTTTAAAACTAACTTAAATTAAATAAGATTAATTTAATGACAAGTAATAATAAAGGAGCATATAATAATAAAAACAAAGATAAATTAATAACAGCAAAAACAACAACAAAAATAAACATAATAACAATATATTATATATTGTTATTATATATATATATATATATATATATATATATATATATATATATATATATATATATATATATATATATATATATATATATATATATTTAATATATGAACTTCAATAAATATGAATTCTCTCAATACTAATTTTTTATTTTATCTAAGAAATTTTCGCTAGATTATTGATACTAGCATCTTCAGCTTTAATTACAAATTATTTATTAAATTAAATTACAAACAAACATTAATGTCACAAAGTGACATTAGGGTAATTCCATGTCAATTGAGCCAGAAAATTTCAAAAATGTCACCATACATCTCAGATTTTGCTGATTTTTATACAGTTGAGAGTACTTAGTAAAACAAGAAGTTCTTGAAAATTTTAGCTTCTAGCTCCAAGAGGATCCTGAAATATGATCATTTTACTTTCAAATGATCTTGGCCAGGCCCCTCTTGTCCTCTCAAAATTGAGACCTTTGTTTAAAGGTTCCAAGTCACATAGCTTTAAAAATATTTGATGTTTTGACTTAAAAATTTGTACCTGGCTATTTTCAGGGTTGAGGAATCCAATGAAATACTCAATATTATAAAAATATATTTTTAAGTACCTGTAATTATCAATTTAAATAAATTTAGGCAATTTTTTATATACCTGATTTTGATGCTCAAGAAACCCGCGTGGCCTTGATGATATCAAAAAAAAAAATTTTACACATTATTCTAAATTTTATGATCTTTCAGAAAACATAAGAATTTTGATCTGCAAGTATATGGATTTCCATATATGGATAACGGGGCACAGGCCCCACCTTTTTGTAGCGGAATCTTGCAATACATGTTCCACTACCTTTCAGACTAGCTAGAGCTATCAAAATTTCTGTATTTTTATAGTGTCAATAAACTAGCATTTTAAAATTAAAAAAGGGCCCAAGGCACTAGGGGAGGGAGCTGGGGGCATGTGCCCCACTTTTTTGAGCAGAATCTTGAGATGGATTTTTCACTATCTTCCAGACAAGCTGCAGCTCTGAAACTTTCAGCATTTGTGTAGTCCTGATGAACATGCGTTAAAATTGTTTCAGGTCAGACGACCAGATGGTCCATGGGGCTGGGGCACCTGGGACCATGCCCCACTTTTTTTCTCAAAAAAATTTTTTTTTTTTTAAACACATAAATGTGTCTTAAATTTAAGATTTAAAAAATTTTTATTGCTTTATACTTGTTTCATTTTACTTCATTATTTACAAAATAAAATACAAAAAAAAGAAAGTCAAGATAATGTTAAGATTAGCTTAGATGCATCGACGGTCAAAGTATAAAAACGTCCATTTGTTGTTACAGGTGCATCAATTATACAAGTTATGTTGGTAATTGGCACCCAACACTCATCTACTCTAGATGGCCAGAAAAGTTTATTAAAAGGACCATGCGGGTGCATAAATGTTACCATAACATCTTGCTCTATATTATCAATTTCATTGATCATACCAATCCAATCAAACGCATCATATTTAGACATAATGAATTCACCCAAATTTCAAGGCATCAATGTTAATTTGCTGATCATTTTGAGAAATTTGAATACCAGAAAAAGAAAAAATGCCTGTTATATGAACATCTTCACTTGTTTGTTTAAAGCTAATAGTATCTACAGACTCTGGTTTAAATTGACGATAGCTCCTAGTTCCAGGAATTGTTCTACTTAGCTCAAAACGTGTTTTCAAAGTGGTGCGCAATTCTGTCAGTCTTTCTTTTTCAATCTTGAAAAAAATAATCCCTTTAATATTGTAAGTACAGTAGTCAAACATTTTGTTACAATTCAATATCTGGTCATTTATGGGCCTTTGTAGACTTGCATTTGTAGTTAATCATTTTACAGTGCCACCAATACCATCACATGGTGACTTACCATGACTTGTAGCAAAAAATGTCCACTCTGCATCAATGTCAAAATCATTTTTATGGAGACAGATATTGGAAAGGTTTTTGTGATTTTTATACTGTGCAGCACAACCATCAGAAAAATAAAGAATCTTTGAAATTTTAGGATGATATTCTTTTAAATAGTTAACTATTTGTGTTTGAACTTCATACACAAAACCAGTGTCATGCTCATTATCTTCTGACATGAAGCAAAACGATTTTTCTTCAAGTTGGTCATTTTCGTTTAATAAATAGAGGGCAACGACTTTTGCACCAATGGTAACTTTGGATTTCATCTTGAATCACAAAAGTGAAGTTTTCTGCAAAGTCACCTAAGACAATACAGCAGTCTTTTGCTAAATTTTCCTTTTGTTGCTTTAGGTATCTTGCTTGACATTTTGCAATTTAGGAATGAGCTGTTAACTTGTTTATTGCTTCTGATAACATCAATTTGTATTCTTCCATTGTTGTTGTCTGATAGATCAATGTTGTTCTGTCTGTTTTCTGCCACTGATTGAATGACACCTCCTCGTCATTGTCAATTAGTTGTGCATCCAGAAACTTCTTTAAAGAAACTATACCTGGACAGTTCGGACATCGATGAACCATGCACTCGTTACTTGTCACATTACAAACAACTTTTGTCATCAGATCTTTGTAAGTACATTTTATTTGTATAGCATTGGTCAAGAGTATTGCATTTTGATGGAGGGTACATACACAAACAGAATGAGTGCCTGATGCTCCAACAGTTATACACCATTTTGGTCTTAAACTGCAAAACTTAGAAAATCCAATAACTTCTTGAGGATATTTAGTTTTAAAAGAAACATAAAGTTCTTTAAGATTACATAAAATAAGGCGCTTTTGCATGTGTTGTTTTCTACCAATACTTACGTAATCTTTTTTACCAGGCATTTGTCTAGTAAACTCATCATCATGGTATACATTGTTGACTCTATTTAATGTTATTTCTGAAAATATTTTTCCTTTCTTAGTGCCTGGAACTGAAAAAATCCCACTTATTTTCTTTAGTTTGCGTGCTTCTTTAATTTGGTATATAGTGACGTTGAAATATCTTGCAGCAAAATTTCTTGACCAAGACTCGGCTGTAAATATTAACAACTGAATTTTAGTTTTTTGGTCAGAAACAATTAACTTTTCTTTTATTTCTGCTGTTAGTTTGTCTAGATCATCGCATTTACTTTTGTCAATAATTTTCGTATGAGGAATTTTATGTTTCAGTTCTTCTTCCCTAATATTATATACTTTTGAAATATGCTCTTCATACTTTGACATTGTTTTTATAACTTTTCTTTTGGCAACAGATAACCGTTGATGCTTTGGAATGCCATGAAGTTTTATGGGGGATACACCTATTGCTTCCAAACTAACATTTAATGCCTCTCATGACTTTTCAGAAGTACCACATGAAATAGATTCTTCAAGTTCACAATTATCTTGTTCATGAAATTTACTGATTATAGCATCAAAGCAGCTCCAACAAAGTTGATATCCAGGCATAACATTTGGAAAATTAGTTCTCAATTTTTTTGCCATGTCTAATGTTATTACATGACTCCCTGAAATGAAAAGAACAATTTGATTTTAGTAATTACCTATCAATATGAAAATTATTTGTACTTATTTCAATATATAATGCATAACCAGAATTTAATATCATTTTTTAATTTCATTATTCAAAAAAGATTTTACAATAATTTTTTATCAACAATATTTACCTTTGATTGCTTTTCTTTTTGATTTATGCTTGTCCAATAAATTATAACATTTTGTGTGCTTCTTTTCAAAGTGTGTACCAAAAATTTTTGCATGATGAAGGCAAATTGTTAAAATTTTATCATCTGTTATTCCAGATCTCCAAATAAATTCTTCTCTGGCATCTTCTCTATAGCAATCAAATTTCTTTAAATCAATCTTTCTACAATAACTTAGTTTATGACAAGTATCATTTAACTTTTTTCCAAAATCACATGAATCCATTCTTACTGTAACACTAAAAACAATCTGAGATTAATTTAAAATGAGAAACCAATAGTAATTAATTTAATGAAAGCAACTTAAGCAATCACCATGGTAATAAAAAACTAAACAGTGATTGATTTCTTTTATCTTACTTTGATAAAAAGAAAGTTTCCTTTTCACAAAGTTTAATTATACTCAATTTGTTAATGTTAAAAATGTTAATGATGACTTTTAATAGGTAACAAACTTCTTCTATAAAAGTGTAATGACAGGATGTTTTTTGCTTCTGTTAACAACTTGCTGTTACCATTTTAGAATTAGCAAAATATATTATTCTTTTTTAATTTAAATTTTAAATTATACAAAATAAAATTCTGTTAAAATCATTACTTTAGACTGTTTTTAATCTTATACATGCAAATCAAAATTCTTATAAACATTAAGTTTCTTAAAACATTTTAAGAAAGATTATTGAACATAGAATGATCAAAACCAAATGGGACAAATATAAATCACAAAAATTTGGGAAGCAATGTTATCAAAGAAATGTTTAAAAATGAAAATCTAAGAAAAAAATTTGAAGGCTAGTTTTAAAGTTATCTTAAATAAGTTTTAAAAAAAAAAAAATTTTTTTGAGAAAAAAAGTGGGGCATGGTCCCAGGTGCCCCAGCCCCATGGACCATCTGGTCGTCTGACCTGAAACAATTTTAACGCATGTTCATCAGGACTACACAAATGCTGAAAGTTTCAGAGCTGCAGCTTGTCTGGAAGATAGTGAAAAATCCATCTCAAGATTCTGCTCAAAAAAGTGGGGCACATGCCCCCAGCTCCCTCCCCTAGTGCCTTGGGCCCTTTTTTAATTTTAAAATGCTAGTTTATTGACACTATAAAAATACAGAAATTTTGATAGCTCTAGCTAGTCTGAAAGGTAGTGGAACATGTATTGCAAGATTCCGCTACAAAAAGGTGGGGCCTGTGCCCCGTTATCCATATATGGAAATCCATATACTTGCAGATCAAAATTCTTATGTTTTCTGAAAGATCATAAAATTTAGAATAATGTGTAAAATTTTTTTTTTTGATATCATCAAGGCCACGCGGGTTTCTTGAGCATCAAAATCAGGTATATAAAAAATTGCCTAAATTTATTTAAATTGATAATTACAGGTACTTAAAAATATATTTTTATAATATTGAGTATTTCATTGGATTCCTCAACCCTGAAAATAGCCAGGTACAAATTTTTAAGTCAAAACATCAAATATTTTTAAAGCTATGTGACTTGGAACCTTTAAACAAAGGTCTCAATTTTGAGAGGACAAGAGGGGCCTGGCCAAGATCATTTGAAAGTAAAATGATCATATTTCAGGATCCTCTTGGAGCTAGAAGCTAAAATTTTCAAGAACTTCTTGTTTTACTAAGTACTCTCAACTGTATAAAAATCAGCAAAATCTGAGATGTATGGTGACATGGCCTGACTCAATTGACATGGAATTACCCATTACCATTAATATCTAGTATAATTTTTTATTTTATCTAATAAATTTTCGCTAGTATCAATAATCTAGCGAAAATTTATTAGATAAAATAAAAAATTAGTATTGAGAGAATTCGTATTTATTGAAGTTCATATATTAAATTTATTCAACTCTCATACAAGATGTCGTCATTTAAAATATATATATATATTCACACACACAAACATATATATAAATAATATGAAAAAGGTGTTAATTAAAAAACTTCATTATCTTACAGTTATTGTGATTAAAACTTTATCTTCTAACCTTTAAATAGCCTTTTCTTTAACCATTTCTGTTTTATTGTTAAATCAATATCTTGCATGAATATTATTCAAACTGTTTAATATAAAAACATAGCTAACCTTTATACAAAATAACTGTAATGATGTGTGCTAACATAAGTGAAATTTACATTATTTACATCATACGACATCTAAACTTTTTACAGTAGTATTTACTACTGCAAGAGTTAGGATGTAGCAATTGCAATTCTAATTACAACATAATTATACGTTTTAAAAAAAAAGCAACATTTTTTTTAATAGCAAACGTACATTTGCTATTATTATTACAATACGTTTTGTAATAATAACATAATAAAAAAACAACAGCAAAAGCAAGAAATTTGCGAAATATATCTTGTAAGCATTTGTCTTCGCGTCTATAAAATCATAATGGATGACGCAGAAAATATTCAAAATAATGGCGGTTATGGCAAAACGACATTCGGCCAAAACTCTGTAGCCGCCACAATCGGGCCATTGTTGGCCCAATATCAAATGCCATCGCAATGGCGTACGACTACTCGCCAGAAGCATGCCAGACTCGGGCCAGTACTGGCCCGTTACTAATCTTGTCGTCACGGCGTGCGATGATTCGCCGGAATTCTGGCCCAGTGTCGTAGGCTGTCTGGGTTCTGAATGCTTCTGGAAACTTCTGGTTACTTCCTTTAACTATTAAAAAACTTCCGTGACGTTGACACGGACCAGACTTAAGAAAATGAAACAAACCAAAAAAGTTGCACTTGTTTTGTCCGCTGCAAAATAGCACTTGTCTACGAAATTCTGCCTGTGTGCTGTCACCTGTCAGCTGATTGCTCATGTCATGGCATGCTATGACTCCAGACTCCTGAACGGTTTGCTGTGGTAGTATAGTTCGTTTCGTTTTTAAGACGTAAAATTAGGAACACTTTTTAGCATTGTTCGATGTCGGTTGCAAATGTTTTGTCCAATACTGTATATAAAACTACTTATAAAGTTTGGTTTGTAAAACATGAATTTGTAAATGTGTACATGTCATTTATATTTTAGCTAATCTAAAAATATAAATGACATGTACACATTTACAAAATACTATAAATATGTATTTTAAGATGTATGGTTATTAAAAATAAGTCTTTAACGCTAATATAGTTTTACTGAGACAATTTAAAATAAAATGCATATTATGTTTTTACCACATCATTTAATATGTAGAAATCATTAATAAAGACGATGCGGACATCTGCAGATAATAAATCAAATTTATATTGATAATAAACATATTGGACAATGTATTTCATGTCTCAAATTACTAAACCATCTTGGACCGCAAAAGTAATCGATTTTATAAGTGAAGTTTTAACTAAAAAAGTACTTTAAATACGCCATCATCTGAAATCAATTTATTTGACTTACGTGCAAAATAGTGTTGCAATAGCTCATTTGAAAATACTTAGTTTTTCAAACAATGCAATGAAAAGAGAGGATTTAAAATTATTAATTATTTTGTAATTAGTTACACAAAAAAGTATTAAATTTGAAATGTTGTTTTGAAAAAAAAAAAAGATTTGAATTAAAAGCTTTTTTATCAACAGCTTAAAATGCAAACAGCATGATAATTATACAAAAATATATGCATTATATAAAAGCTGGATGTTTAAGCTGTAAAATGGTATATAATAATACCTTTTTTGAGAACAATTTTTTTATACTTTTGTCCACCATCTGATCCACTGTGTACTACCACAATGAACCAAAAATTTTATTAGGTTTTTTAAGTTTAAAAAACTTGTTTTTTTATTTAGCGTGGGATCATGCTAATTTCCTAATTGATTTAACATTGGTGATTTAGTTGATTATGAGTAAATCAGTTTTCAATTTCAAAAATTGTGTTAATTTTAATTGAAATCACATGATAATTGATTCAAGTTACTATTCTCAAATCAATCTTTAAGCGAACTTTAGTTTATAAAACCTTTTCACATGTTCTTCTTTTACTTAAATCCGCGTTGCATACTGATTTTTTGAATGTCTTATATCCCAAAAGTTTGTACAAAAACTTTTTCTATCTATCTATCTATCTATCTATCTATCTATCTATCTATCTATCTATCTATCTATCTATCTATCTATCTATCTATAAGACTGTCCTGATATATCTTTTTTCTGTTCTCATTCACTTCTCTCGCAAGCTCATCCCAATTGTTCGGATCTTGTATTTTGAAAAAAGACATTTTTTATAACACTGGAAAAAAAAATTTCAAACATGATGAAATTGAATTTATAATATCTATTGAAAAGTATCAATTTTCTTAGATTCGCTTGCGAATCCCTGGAGACTTTTTAAACATGTTGTTGCATTTATCGCATCCTCTCTTCCTTTATTGATCAACGACTCTTTTGTGATTTCATCCATGTTGCTTTTTGTGTTTGCCCTTATATCATCCATCAAGGATTTAAATTTTTGAAGCTCGCCAAGAATCAGCTCGTACTCACTGTCGCTTATTTTTCCATCCATCAACGCTTTTGAAATGAAGTTGCTTATGGTGTTCAATTTAGACTCTGAAAGAACCTTCACCTTCTTGTGCTTCTCCGCTTTTAATGCTAGCTTTTTGTTGACTCTACCTCCAACAACAAACAAAAACCCTGCGCCGAAAGCAACACCCTCGCACGTAATCGCCGCTGGAGTGGCAATAATGGTGGTTAAAAGTACAATTCCAACAGTCCCAAGAGCGATGGAAAATTCCTGCATCGAGTTCCACATTCGAGATGATTCTGAAAGCGCGATGGTACTTTTTGCTTGAAGTCATTCTCTTTGCCTTTTTTTTTTAATATTTTTTTGTATCTCGCTTATTTTTTGAAAGCGGTAGTTATGCCCTTCATCTGCTGGAGCTGTTGGAAGAGTCGGATACAGTCCTCCACATGAATTATGTTTTTCATTAGATAAATAGCAATTAACATCACATTTATATTTCATTTCATTAAGTAAAAAATGAATTTAAAAAAATTTATTTTTTAAACGAAATTCACAAAGCATAGAAACTTTCTCCTTTTTTAATCATCACGTCTGACTTGCTGTTATTGTGATTTTCTATGATGAAATTATTCACCGGCTCTGAAATCAACATGTTGTGATTGAAATAATCCAGTTTTGATTTTAAACTCTCCCTCAAATTCACCGAGGCTATTCCGCTTTCAATTCCAAACATAAAAGTTATTTTCTGAGGAGGCAATTCAGTTTAATGTCACTTTGCGCAAATATTTCGTATCTGAAACCCACTTTCACGGGAGGGTGCTCTAAATGCTTATAGAAAAACAGGAAGAATTTATTCCATCCCTTGTTAAACTTTTTACCGAAATGAATCATTTCTCTCAACCGCTGCTATTCTATCTTTTTTATTAAAAAAATATTAATTTTTTCTTGCATTTTTTCTGGCAACGTAATCTTCGTCTTCTATTCGTTTTCGGAGCGAGCTTTCTTGTTCTCTCCATTTCAGTTCTCTTAAAACTTTGCCTTCTTTAGTTCGGAAGACTTGAATTTCCATTCTGCCAGTTTCGTTGTCCCATTCTTCAAAGGAGTAAGTTTCTCGAATGGAAGATCTCATTTTTTTTAATATGGGAAGAAATTTATTTAAATCATTTTACAAAATAATTTCATGCATGCGCTTCAGCGCTGAGCATAATTCTTAAGCGTAAAAGTACACCTGTCCGAGGAGCAGATAAACCTTCCGGATTGTCAGACTTGCGCGTCGCCGAAGTTGAGCGTGACGACGAGTCTTCTGCCGGTGGAAACGCTGGGCATTGAGTCCGCTTCTGAAAAACTTCTGTGAAACGTGGTGGTGGTGGTAGAATCGATGGAATAACCGAATTGGTACAGCAGTCCAGTCGACTTGTTGTTGAACGAGGTTATGTTTGATCCGTTCCATGAGGACAAGTAAAAATCTTCCAGTCCAGACGAGGAGAAGATGCACTTGCTTTCGCCGTCATTCCAGGGAAGCAAGTGTAATTGTTTGTGTTGTATAGTGTCCAAGGGCTGAGCACACTGCCATTCCCAGGAGGTAAATTTCCGTCGTACATTCTCACTCTGGACTCCCACCAGTGTCCAGAGGCGCCGATGACATGCACCCTGATGTATTTTAGAAAAACGCCATTTCCATTTCCTGCAGAGTTGAGAAGCACATACTCGTTTCCGTAAGTGGTGTTGAAATACCTGAACGTCCTCGAGTACAATTTAACGGAGGACAGGAGAGGTGGGATGGTGGTGAATGTGGATATCAAGAAATGAATCCAGTAGGTGATTGCCGAAGCATTCTTGTTGAACAATTGTATTTCCAAGCTGATCCTGAACGGCATGCCGAGCGTGAGGGACCCTCTCAACGAAGTGGCGCTGAAAACGTTGCTTCCTTGCAAAGAGTTGGCGTAAAACGGTCCTCCGAGAGGGGAGAAGAGCAAGTCACAAGCATGAGCTGAACTTTCCGGTCCAACAGCGTCAGTAGTTTCTGAATAATTCCCCACACCAATCTCTCCATCTGCATATACTCTGATATAAACATTTCCAGGGACGTTTGTTCCAGTTCCATTCATGGCTAACCATAACCTTCTTGGAACTCCAGGAGCGTCAGAGTAAGTGAAAACTGTATTTGCGCTGGTTAATCCTCCTGCGATATTTTAAGACTTTTTTTCCTAAGGATGAAAAGCTTGAATTTGGAACGAGTCCTAAAAAGTTGGATTTTTGTGACGAAACATCCACGTAACTTTTCGTCGCTCCATCTTGCAAGTTTGAAGGATCAAGCACATTGATCAACTTGTGCGAATTCAAATCCAAGTCCGTAGTTCCCACTAAAGTTGACGCATGCGTGTCAACATAATTTTTTGTGTCAGAGTCTGAGGATGATGTGGGTTCAGCAAGATTGGTAAATGATGAATCTGAGTAAATGATGCTCGAGTACGCTACCCGAGCATAATTTACTCAGGTACGCTTTGTGAAAATTTAAATCGAGGTCCGCCGCTCCAACCCCCGTGCCAGTTCCTCCAGACACGTGATTATCGATATAATTTTTCGTGGCAGCGGTATGCGAGTTGGTAGGATCTGCCAGGTTGATGATTTTGTTCGATTCGAAATCAATGTTGTTAGTCCATCCGTCTTTACAAAAACTTTGCAGGTGAGGTCTGTTGAGAGAGTGTCAAAATAAACGCTAAATTCGCTTCTGTTGAATTTATCCATCATTTTTAAATGGGAAAATTTTTTTTAATTCGCAAGCGATCACCAAAGGGTGTTGACGACGTCTGGAAAGCTTTTTCCCTCTTCACATTTTTTCAAGACGTAAAGACACAAGTGACCACAATAAGACGTTTCTCCAAACTGAACCCTTCCGCTGTTGTAAAAGACGGGACTTTTCAAATATTTGACGAGCTCGACGAGATGGAGTTGGGCGTAAGAGTCAAAGCTGAACTTCAACCTCGTCTTTTCTCCAACACACCCAATGGAACCCGTCCGTGCTCGAGTCCCCCGTGTTGAAAATTCTGCATTCTTTTTCCCTGGCTTTTTTGGCAATTTGTCTCTGACGAAATCGCCCCTGAGGTATTTTATTTTGAGCTTTTTCACCGCATCCATTAACTGAAAATTCGACAAAGGCTCATCAGGCAACACAATTCCTTCAACGTTGATCTTTTTTTTTTATTTTGTAAAATTTTTTAAAATCCTTTGGATTCTCAGAAAATTCTTCGAATTTTTTAAATTCGCTTGCGACTTCTTTTGGATCAAAAGGATCTAATCCACGGGAAATCAGAAGAACTTCCAGTAATTGATCAAGTTAAATCTGTTTCTGTGATGGCCATAAGTCAACGTGTGAATTCCATCTTCCAAAATGACTCTTTTATCGTCGTCAGCGCTGAGTGAGACTTTGTTTATTTCTTCTGTAAAATACTTCATGCAAATTGGATCTGATCACGCTCATTTTACTTATCTTTTCTTTTTTACTTACCAAGGAGTTTTTGGTAATCTTCGTGAGTGATGTATTTTTAAACCACATTTTTTTTCACCCCTTTGCATCTTATGTGCTCTTTTTCGTGGAGTAAGAATACAATTTTGACCGAAGTCCGACAAATTCTTCAATCTGTTTTCCAGAGGTTTCGTCTTTAAACATTCCAATCACCTTTTTATATTTGCGCCAACCTTGAACCCAACGCTCTGAATTGCGAGGGGGTCTTTGTCAACTTCGCTTGTGTCGAATTTGCTCTCTACATCTTCGGCAACGTCTTTGTAAAAATCTTCCGTCTTGATCTCAGCGAGTCCGTGTCCGTCATGAATAACTTTGCTTGATCTAAATACATTTTCTTGATGTAATCGTAATGGAATTCAAACATCAAAGTCTTGCTCAAATCCAAGATGTACATTCCCAAATAAATCGATTTGTTGTAAACCAACTTTCTTCTTTTCATGTGCACGGTAATCAAGTTTTCATCTAATATCGTGTGTCAATCGTAATTGGGTTTCGATGACAATTTCGCGGCTTCTTCCCTTTTCGTCGCCAGTCTCACGTCCACACGATTTTCAATGTTTTCCATGGTTTTTCCAAACACCGAATTGTTCATCAGCTTGAAAAAATCCTTCTTAAAGTTGTTTGTGGCTTTTGTTCTTAAATGGGTGTTGAGAACCAATGTACTCTTTTAACCCATTCCTCTCCTCAAATTTGACGTCTCCTTGCACCTTTGCAATTTTCATTCCCAATCGTTCATACAGCTTCAGGTTTTCATAATGGATGACGCAACTTTTTTTGTCGTTTAAGTTTGGCACTAGTTTGCCCACTTTGTGGATCGCCATTCTTTCAAGAGCCAGAGGAAATTCGTTGTGCTAATTGTGAAGACTTTCCGGGTAATCCAAATCCACCTCCAAAATGCACGGAATTGATTTCCAATTGGAAAGCTCATCTTCCTCATCCATTCGAAACCGTGAGTGAGAAGAGGTTTGCTCATGGCCCATCCGTATGTTGGCGTCCAAGTACTGGATGAACGTCGACTCTTTGCTCAGATCGAACGAATCTCCCATGTATTTGTTATTTGAAGCTCCAAGCCGGTTTGATATCATGCTGATTTCTCCTCGGATCCTTTTCTTTTTCATTAATATTTTGTCAAAATCGCTCAACAGCTCCAATTTTATTTTGGTCATTTTGAGAGCCGCATCCAACACCAATCCGGGGGACGTGAAGTACCAAGCAGGGTCGAGCTTGTAATTTTTTATGCAAACGTCTCTGAAATTTTCAAAGACATCTGCCAGCATCAAAACGTCAGAGACGTTGTTTAGGTCGTGGTAATCTATGAACGTTTTGCAATGAAACTCGTCCCAAACCGTTTTGGCGTGCAAATAATTTTCGTCGTTTATTCCCTCGTCGTTCAGTTTTGAGAAGAACGACTCTTTGGGTGGCAATTGCGTTTCAGAAAATTTTTGTGACACACTGTCGCAGAATTGAAATCCTTTTTTATCCTCGTTACTCATGATCATATTTTTTGGAAATTTTGTCATTTCGCAAATTACCTGTATGTCTTTTTCGAGCCTCTCCACAAATATTTTAGCGACGTCGTCAGTTTCGCTTGTCACGGTAAATGTCACCGGCTTTCCTTCATAAACGGTTTCGTCGAAGCATTTGATGAAATAACAGAACAAACTCGGAGTGTGTTTTTGGTACTGCTTTGTGTAAGACTGGTTGGGGTCAGGGACGCACGTGCTGATCGGAGTGATGAAACTTTCAAATTCTGCGTAAACGACAAAAGGGACTCTCATCGACCTATCTTTGTGGGTAAATTTCATGAACGAATTTTTTTCAGGAAGTTCAATTCTGACAGAGCTGTGTTCTTTGCAATAAGTTGAATGTTTTGAGAGATCTTCCTCGCTGCTCATTCCCTGCAGACAATTTCTGTAAATAATATTTTTTGCCATTATGTGCAGATGCTTGCGAGAAGATCAATCGACTCAGACTTGTGATCAAACAATAATGATTTGTCTTTTCGTCTGAAATGAGAAGCAAGTCGATTTCCTGATTTCTGCCCAAACATTAAAATATTCTCAAAGGATAAATGGACTTATTTTTACATCCAAAAACATTCACGGTGATGTCTGGATTGTTTTTCTCAAACTTTTTGATATGATAAAGTGAGACTGGAAATTCAATCCCTTCCCAATTCAACTCTTTCGATTTTTCAATCAAGCCCTTGTCAATCCTCTCGCCGCGTTTATCTTTCATGTTCAACGACCTGGTGACGTACCACTTGAAACATTTGTTGTCTTCGTTGACCATGTTGATGATTGCCTTTTTGCTCGCCAGAAGCTCGTCAAAAGGAATGTGCGACCTCGCGTTGACTGGATTGTAATCAATCATGTTAATGTCCATGCTCGCGATGGTAGACACTCTGTAATTTGATCCCATATTGTTGAATTTGGTAATGTTTTCCAGGATTTCTTCTTTCGCTCTGTCGTAAAATTCTCCCAAATCTGTCGACTCCAAAACATTTTATAGAGTGGGATGAAAAAGGGATTTTAGAGACTTTATCCTTTTTTCGACTCCGTCTCTTGCATCTCTTACTTTTTTCTTCACCGCCTCTGGGACTTATGGATCAATTGGTTCAAGCACACTGTTAAAACTGTCGACAACAGCATTTCTTGCAGCTGTCGTCAAGCTTGAAAACAAATCAGAAAACGGTTGCGGAGCAGTACCCGGTCTCGCAATGACAGGTGACGAATCTGGAACAGTCTCGTAAAGGGTGTGACGTATTGGTCTCGGTGCAGGAACCGGTTTTTGAACAACAGGACGCGGTTCAGGAACCGGTCTCGCAACGACGGGACGCGGAGCAGGAACAGGTCTTTGAGCGACAGGTTGCAGAGCTCTCACGAGATCAGCCTTTTGCATCTTGTAAACATTTTTAATATTTTAGACTTTGGCAATTTCTCGCAATTCTTTTACCGCTTTGTTCTCCATTTTTAATATGACAAGATTTTATTTAACTTATTTCAATTTTTTCACGTTTTTTTAATTTTTTAACTTTTGTCTTGTTAAAAAATTTTTTTTTTGAGTTTTTTCGACTTTGCTGTTTTTGCGGTTTTCAAGTTTTTCAGAATTAAAAACTTCAATCTTGATTCAATTGTCCTCCTTTCCATCTCGACGCTCCAAATATCTCCATCCATGTCAAGTCTCTCTCATTGCTTTGTAAAGTGATCCATATTCAGCCGTCTCTCCAGTTTCGATGTTGGTCGTTTTCACAGTCACAGGTTTCTTTCGAATTAAACCAAGTCTCTGGTATTTGGGGTCGATCGGTTTTTTCACCTTTTCTGGTTTCACTTTTTCCGTCTTCACCTTTTCACGCTTTCCATCTTTTTTCGGTCGACCCACAAGTCTGTCCTCTTTTACTCCTTCCAAAAGCAAATCTTTACTGATCAGATTGTTCTCAACCGCAATCATCATCAACGTCATCAAATTGTTTGAAGTTTTGGTGACACCATTTTCTCTCAGAAATTCTTTCAGATAATTTTTTGTGAATCTCATGTTTTATTATGTAAAGAAAAAAAAATTTTTAATTCATTTTCATCAAGATTTATTCATGCGGACTTAATTCATATGGGCCTGAAAGACTTAATAAACAGCAGTCATGTTGGTTCCGTCTGAAACAAATTTAATCAGACTGTCGGAAATGACCACTGCAAAAATGAGGGTGTTTGCTGGAACTGCTAGTCGGAATTGAACTTTCACAACCAATTCAGCCGTTTTTGACACCACTCTTTTTGTTTGCTGATGTCAACCAAGAACAATGGAAATAATTTTGCGTAATCTGCCAAAGACAAACCAGATTGAAAAACAAGTTTGTTTGTTCCGTAATATTTTTCATCAAACGAGAATGCTTTAGAGTAAGCCATGACCGTTTTCTTATCTCCAAAATTCATGTCGTAATTGTAATTCAGATACTTTACTCCATTAACGGTCACGAAAAAATTGTTAACATCACAATGGTCAAATACGGATGGATTTGCAGTTTGACTGGAAGATCTTCCAGTCTGAAGCCCAAGTATGAGAAATCTTGGAAAGCTCTTGTCTATGACTCTTCCGAGCGATCAGGTTAATTCGGTTAGACCAGCTGGAACAAACTGCCTTTCGACTTTGTTGGACTTGAAAGCCACTGGGATGGAAATCTTTTTTGCCATTAAATTCATGAAATCGTTCTTCCTCAAAATATCCATTTCAACTCGAGGCATATTATGTCTGATTTTTTTAAGATTGATCATTCCAGCACCTGGGGCGTTTGATCTGTAAATGGCGTCGTCATATCCTTTCTTTGAAAATTTAATGGTGTGTCTGAACCCGTAAACAACTTTGTCATATGCTTCGCAAAACCAAAAATGTGCTTCAAAGGAATTCAGAAAGAAAATGCACCAATGGATTGTGTATTTACACAAAAAAATCACGTCTGACGTTGAATCCAACATTTCCAGTGAGGTTTAAAGTGTCCAGATACCACATCTGTTTTTATCCATCCGTCAGCTGAAATCCGTAAGGATATTTCAACATTCCAAGCATGGTTGTTCCTTGACCTGGATAATTAACTCTCTCCATTTGCTTGCCAGATAAGTTGTAAGTAATTTCGCTCAACAAATACATCATGGCTAGGGATTGCAATCCCGCATAGCGGGATCCCGCAATCCCGCGGGATCCCGCATTAATTTAGCGCATGCGAGATACCGCAAAAACTACTGCGGGATCCGCGGGATTTGCGGGATTTTGAAACTATTGCTTTTAAACAAAAAAAGTCAATTGTTTTAAACTAAAAAGACAAAAAAAATATCAAATTAAAACTGTTTAATGTATTTGCGAAACAAATCCATTTAAAAATTTATCTTCAGCTATTAAAATATTTTTCTTAGCCATAAATATAAAAAAATCATTCAAAAATAAACAATTATTTAGCAAAACATTAGTCGAACTCGTTCAAGTTTTTTTTTGTTTAGTTAATGATTATGATGAAATTTTCGCTAACGAGTATGTTGAAATTTTTGTTAATGAGTAT
This sequence comes from Hydra viridissima, assembly GCF_058129835.1. Taxonomy (NCBI): domain Eukaryota; kingdom Metazoa; phylum Cnidaria; class Hydrozoa; order Anthoathecata; family Hydridae; genus Hydra; species Hydra viridissima. Next base: position 12,394,691 of record NW_028324311.1, on the reverse strand, counting down.
GTTGAAAACGTGAAATTGAAAACGTGCGTGCATAATAATAAAAAAACTACTTTTTAAAAAGTCTTTAAAAATTATTTACATCAACATTTTAAAACAAAAGTATTAAGCATGTCGCAAATTAAAACTATATGGAATTATTTTAAAAAAAGTGATAAAGGAGAAAATCCGAAGTGCATGTTATGTTCGTCTATTTTAAAAATTAGTCAAAGATCAGTTAAAGGGTTATTAATCCATTTAAAAACTAAACATGGCACCGATTTAAAATCAAACGTTTTACAACAAGACGGAGCTTCAACTTCAAAACAGTATGAATCAGTTGAACTAGAGCCTAAAATACACATTGACTGCTAAGACGAAGAAGTAATTCCATCGAAAAAGGTCAGAACAATTGACATGTTTTTTGTAAAGGAAATTTCTATGGAAAAAATGGTATCGCGCATGGTTGCAAAAGATGGCTTTACATTTAATAGTTTTTGCACATCTTCAGGTTTACGGTACTTGTTTTCAAAGAGTGGTTTCCGGCTCCCTGCTTCATCTAATACTATAAGATCGATGGTAGTTAAATTCTCAGATTCTGTAAAAGCCAATATAATGCAAAAATTCACATCACTAAAAAAGCAAAATCAAAAGTTTTTAATAACGTTTGACGAATGGACATCACAAAATAGTCAGAGATACTTAAACTTAAATTTACATATGGAGGCGAAACACTCTAATCTTGGATTGATTCGAATCCATGGACGGTGTAATGCAGAATATTGCGTTAAGTTAGTTTCAGAAAGGCTAAATAGCTTCGATATTGACCTCCAAAAAGACATTATCGCCATGACCACTGATGGAGCAAGTGTGATGGTAATAGTTGGTAAAATGATGTCTTGCTATAAACAACTATGTTATGCTCATGGAATACAACTTACAGTTATTGATATCTTATACAAGAAAAACAACGGAGAAGTAGAAGAATTGTTTTCTACATATGAAAATTGTGAAGAAGAAGATGAATATGGTAACACTGAGGATGATGAAGTTATAAATAAAGATTATGGTTTAACAATGATTTTGGAACGACCATCTGCTGAATTGGTTAGAAATTACAAAGATCTCATAAAAAAAGTGAGAAAGGTTGTAAAAATATTTAAAAACTCTCCTGTAAAAAATTATACATATTTACAGAAGTATATCCAACAAGAACACGGGAAAAAGCTTAAGTTAAATCTTGATTTTAAAACTAGGTGGGAGAGCATGTTCGATATGTTAGAAAGATTTCTTAGACTAAAAGTGTGTATTAAAAAAGCCTTAATTGATGTTGGGTCAGAAATTCGTTTCACCCAAGAAGAGTGCTTCCAAATAAATGACTTAATTATTTGCCTGGCACCACTAAAACTTGGTCTCGAACTATTATTCAGGAGAGATTCGAACCTTGTCACTGCAGAAACAACTTTTCAGTTTATGTTAGATTAATTACAAAAGAAATTATCACTTTTGAGCAGAGATTTAGCCGCGGCACTTCGTGAGAGGTTTACACAATGTCGTAATAAGAGTTTAAATGGACTACTAGTTTACTTACAAAATCCTAAAAAGTATGAACAGGAAATTAAAAAAAATGAAAATACTTTTTCAATGCCAAAAAGAACCGTTATGCGTCGAGAAATAAAAAAAAATATTGATAAGAGTTTATACAATTGAAAGAAATGAAGTAGAAGAAAATGAATTCGAAGAAAAAGAAATTGTAGATTCTATTAACAATTCCCAAATACTTACTCCTACAATTCTATCACTGAAAAAAGAATTTGAAAATAAAATACAGAAAGACAAGAAAAGCTGGACAGAAAATGTAAAGGAGATACCAAATTTAGATTCTTTAGACTTTGATAAATTATTGAAGCCGGAAATGTCTGCCTATGAAAGTAATGGAGTAAGAGGCAAGTTTCTAGATATAGCGCATAGTTACTTGATGACCATACCACCAACAAGCGTAGAGGTCGAGCGAGCTTTTTCAGCTGCTGGTTACATATGCAGTCCTTTGAGGAGTAGATTAAGTGATGATACCTTAAGTAGGATCTGTTTCTTAAGAGCGTATTTCTTACAATGATTTTCTCATTTTGATATTTAAAAAAAAAATAAAGCTAATAGACGTTCTACGCAAAGCTAAAAGATGTCCTATGTATTTTGGCTCATCTTTTTGTTAATTAAATGTTAAGAATTATATTCATTTACAAATGAATTGTGTTTTTTGGCTTTATTTACCTTATCTTATCAATTTAATAAGTTGAGTATATTTTTTCTGAAATACTTGAAAGAGAAATACAATTGTCATTTTGCCTTTTATAATGTGCATAAGAAACCTTCTAATCCCGCGCGGGATCCCGCGGGATCCGCACAAAAATTAAATAATTCCGCGCGGATCCCGCGGGATTGAAAAGTGTGCGGGATTGCAATCCCTAATCATGGCGTTGTCCACCAATGAAATGTCGTCTGTGGCAGTGAATGCAGTTCCATGACTCTTTTTTAACGCTCCCTCGATGAGGACGTAAGCCTCTGATGGAACTGTCAGAATTGATTGACAAAATCTCAAAGCCTGATCTGCCTTTGACGCTTCGTTCACAATCGTGTTGACCAGGTCTGTCATTGCCGCTTCGTTCACAATCGTGTTGACCAAATGGTTTGGATTCACCGGTCCTGTCTCAATCGCTTTTTTGCTTTTGTAAACGGCGACGTCTTTGGCGGTGGATATGGCGGAAGAGGCTAATTCTTTACTGGCAGATTTGGCAGCCATGATTGCCTCTCTCCCAATTTCGCTTGCCGCCGCCTATTTTAATAAATGAAGAGACGATCTCGACGCACTTGAAGCCACCACTCTCCTCAAAAAATTCTTATTCGTGTCCACGGTTCCTCCCCCTCCGACGACGTGCTTTTTTTCATATCTTATGTTGTTCACAATGAGCATTTTTAAAATGAGCAAATATTTTTTTTATATCCCTTGCTTTATTGTATATCGACGTATTTTTGAATCGACTTATATTCCTCTTTGTTCATCTCTCCTTGCCTCAGCGGCTCGTCACAAATCACGACAGCATCGTTTTTCGATGCGACATTTCCAGCATGCCATACAGCGATTCTCAAGTTGAGCCTATGCACGAGAGCATTCGGATTGCTCGGAAGTATGATCACTCCACGTCCTTTTTTATCCTTTGATTTAATTTCATTTCTCTCCCAAATGGGTGCAATGGTTGTGACATATTTTTCACTTCTCGAAGCTTTTGGTCTGTTTGGATTTGCTTCATATACAATCGCGCCTGTGCCGATAAGTATTTTTTCGTAACTTTTAAGGTCCTCATCCGTGTACTAGCTTTTATGAAATTAGCTCCCAAAGACCTCTTGTTCCCTCGTACCTTTCTCCACTAATAATAACGTCGTTGTCGTCGATGGTCACTTCGTCTTTACAGATGTACATTTTGCCATCTTTTTTTCCTTGAATTCCAAACACTCTGCCACACGCTTCTTTTTTCATCGCGTAATATATCAAATAAAAACTCGCTAGGCCTCCCAAATTTATTCTTTCAAGAGGTCTTTCAACACTCTTGAAACTTTCAAAAGACGTCTCGCTTTCTGGATAAGTCAAAGCCAATGGAATTGTGTCAACAACTCTTTCGATGCTCCTCAACTCATTTTTCACCTTTTCATTGCTCACGATGAGAGGCGTGTAATACTTGCTCAAATCAGCCTGATAATTTGCATCTGAAATGTTGCTGGTGATGCTCTCCAGGTAAATCTTTTTTCTGTTTTCCATAATATTTTTAACAATCTTGTCCCTCTTGTTTGGGTCTTTAAAAAAAGACATTTTTAAAATACGGAGGAAAAAAATCTTTAACAAAAAAACACGAACGAGTTTGAGTTTGCGTTGAGTGATCCTGGAAAAAATATTAGATCCTTTGGATCCGTGAAAATTCAAGGAATATTTAATTTTTTTTAAACATGTTGAATGCTTTTATCGCTTCCTTCCTTCCTTCGTTTATCAAGGACTCTTTTGTGATTTCATCAATGGTTGATTTGGTCTTTGTTCTGATTTCTTTTTCCTGCGGCTTGAACTAATGACGCTCGTTCAAAATAAATTCGTACTCGGAATCGCTCACCTTACCGTCCATTAGACATTTTGATATGTGGTCGCTAATGGTGTTCAATTTTGACTCTGCAAGAACTTTTATTTTCTCATGCTTTTCGGCTTTTGATGCTTTTAACGCTTCTAATGAGTTTTTTGTTGACTTGTCCTCCGACGATCGATAAAAAACCTGCTCCCAAAGCGACGCTCTCGCACAAAACTGCCACGGGAGCGGCGGCGATTGTTGAAAAAAATCCAATTCCAACGGCTCCAAGAGCAAGACACATCGCTTGCAATCCATCATCTGTGTAACGAGTAATCTTCACAGCTCGATGGTACTTTTTACTGAGCGCCAACCTTTTCTCCTTTTCCAATTCAATCTCTTTTTGGATCTCGCTGATCTTCTGAAGGCGGTAAATATGACCTTCATCCGACGGTGCCGTTGGTTCTTTGAACTCTGATGAATTTGGAAGAATGGGGTAAATTTTATTCGTGTTTTTTAATATCTCCATCTTTTTAATCAAATAATGAATTAATTTAATTCGAATTGATGTGATTAATTTTACTGAGCTTTTCACCTTTTTTGACGGTATCGTCCTGGTTGCTGTTGTTGCTCACATCTAAAATGACGTCATTCTCAGACTCTGAAAGAATAACTTTGTATTTGTGGTAATTCAATTTATCGTTGATTTTGTTCATCAAAGTGATTACAGCAATTCCTTTGTCCAAAATCAGTCCGACAGACAACTATATTTGCGTGTGAGAAAGAGCAACAAATTTTATGTCTTTCTGAGCAAAAATCTCGTGCTGTCCGTTGACGTTGTAATAGGTGGGATGATCCAACTTTTTATTGACCACAATAATGTTTTTCGGATTTTTCCGTTCCAACTCTTTAATTCTCTCCTCCAAATGACCCAAATGCAAATCCAAACTGTGGACTTCTGCTGAAGCGCTGTTTTTAAACAACTTGTGAGGAGCATGCATTTTAATATGTAAAAAGAAAATTTTTAAAATCATTTTTGCAAACGGATCAATTCTTTATGATCCACCCATGAGTTGAATGAGTCTGGATATCCGAGCCATTTAACCAATGGTTCGTTCTTTTGTTTGCGAATCACTTTTTCAATTATTTTATTTTGTTCTTTGATTTTATTTATTTTTTTTCGAGCATATTCGTCGGTTTTAAGGTATTCTTCAATGAAAGGTTCAGTTAGAACCATCATCCTAACATGATCATTTTTATTATTTTCCATTTCCTTTTTATAAAGGAAAAGAAAATTTTTTAAATCATTTTAATTAGTAGGAAAATTCTTCAAATTTTTTAGATCATTTTTGCAAACTGATCAATTCTTTATTATCCACCCACGAGTTGAATGAGTCTGGATATCCTTTCCATTTGATCAATGGTTTGATCTTTGTTTTGCGAATCACTTTTTCAATTCTGATGGGTCTTTTGCATTTCCTGTTCATTAACAGTTCCTTGAACTTCTTCTTTTTGACTGTCGGTGATTTTTTACGTGGGTGGATCCGTGTACTGAATTTTTGACACCGTGAAAACCTCCTCAGTCCTTCATGGCGTATATCCTTTTTCAAAATTGGACTTTTTTTTAGTGATCCTCACTTTGTCTCCTGACGAAAATTTCGGTTCTTGTCTTTCAGTTTGTACCTTTCCATACAGGTTCATCCAGACCTCATTTTTATTCTTTTCATCGCTTGCTTCACGATAGTCATTTTGATGGAAGAGTATTTTGTGTTGTTGTATTTGCTCACCATTTCATTTAAAACGTCAATGTATTTTTTGGTGTTGTTTGCTGAAAAGTATTTGAACATTTTTTCTTTCATTGTTCTGTTCCAGCGTTCAACTTTTTTTTTTGTTTTCAGTGGAGGATAACTGCACGCCCAGCGCTTTCACATGCTTGTTGTAAAATTCTTTTCCCTTTGTCCATCCGCATTTTGGAGCTCCTTCTTTCGTCGAAGATTTTAATGAGAGCTTCAGCCACATCAAAACCCGTTTTGCTTTTTAAGGGTGCAATCCATCCATAGTTTGTAAACACGTCAATTACCATTAGCAAGTATTTTATTACGTTGTTGAATTTTGAAAACGATTGCATGTCGACTAAGTCTGCAGCACATATTTCATCGATGTCATTCACAATCACTTTTCTTCTTTTGAAATGATGAATCACTGGTTTGTGAAGTTCCTTTGGAAGCTGATCCGTCCATTTCAGGTTCGTGGGTATTTTTTTTTTTTTTTTTTTTAGATCCTTTGGATCCGCGAAAATTTTTAAATTTTTACCGACACCCAGACCGAAATTAGCTTTGACGTTGATGATGGGTGTGATGACCATTCTTTCGTTGATTTCTCTATGGGTTGGGTTTGGTATGGAGTTCATTTCTTCAAGCATCATTTGATTTGCCAATTTTTTGTTTTTCCGATCGCTGAAATATTTGTAAGCAAGATCGTGATGATATGCTGCTTTGTCCACCCTGTCAACGGGTTTGCTCCATTCCTGGTACATGTCGGTGGAAGTGAGTCTCTTGTCCAGGTTTGTACCAGGTTCGGCAAAGTTCATGTCAGGAATATGCATTTCTCCAGGGAATATGACCCAAGGGAGTTTGATTTTGCTTGACAGTTTGTTTAGCGATTTGACCAAGTCGCCTCCTTTTGGGGACCTGTGCGAAGCTGACGAGACGATTTTGTTTTTTTTCATTCTGCAAGCGTCACAAGTCCCTTTAATCATATTTCTGTTGTTTTTGGAAACTTCGTTTCTCAAGTGAATCGTTTTTACTTTTCATTTGCATTTGACACAGTACATTTTATATTAAAAAAATTTTTTTTTAAATAAAAATGGAAGTGACTGATTTATCATGGAATATTGTGAATAGCAAAAGGAACAACAACAAGCTTTTGCCAAGGAGCATTCGAGGAATCATCATCGGAAAGTCAGGTTGTGAAAAAACGACTTTGCTGCTGAATTTGCTGCTGAGACCTGGATGGTTGGATTAAAACCATTTGCAAGTTTTTGGAAAATCTCTTTTCCAGCCAGAGTACAAAATACTGAAAAGTTCGTTCGAGAGAATGCTTCCGAAAGAGATTATTCTCGATTTGTTTAAAGTTCAAGGGAAATCGAAAAATTGAACTTAAATCCTGAATGTGTGATTGACGACCTTTCAAAAAATTATGTTGAAAAAGAGGATATGGAGTGTCAGTTTTCCGAAACAGCTGACGACGTTCCTGAACCTAAAGATCTCAAATCAACCAAAAACAAATTGATGATCTTTGATGATTTGCAAATGACCAAAAAAAACAAGTGCGAGAAATATAACATTCCAACAGAGAAGACATTCCAACGTGGATTGCTTTTACCTGGCTCAAAATTATTTCATGCTCCCCAGACAAACGATTTCCGCAGGATTCAAAGAATGTGGACCATATTTATCGAGACCATGTTTTAGCTACATGAAAAAAGAAGAGTTTAAAAAGTTTTGCAGGCATTGCTGGTCTCAGCCTCACGGATTTGCGGTGATTGACTTGTCCTCCAAAAAGCATCATGGAAAATATCGAAGCGTATTTGACAATTTTTATTTTCCAAAAGAGACAATTAAAAAAAATGGTGCATAATAAAAATGTCAGGCATAATCATTGACGTGGATGGAAATTTCAACGTGATCACAACAAATTTTTTGGACAAAATCGTTTTTGAAAAAGGGAAAAGTTACTAGATGGCTTTTCTCGGTCTGGAGACGTACAACAGCTTTCCAAACATCACCAGCAAAAACAACTCTTTCAGGTACAGCATGAACAACGGAGCCAATTGGGAAAATATCGCCATTCCAGAGGGGAGTTATGACATTATCGACATTAATAATTATTTGTTAAAGTCTGTCTCAAACACAATAAAAAGTTACGCGTCACAAAGCGGAAGTTGTGTTGCCAGAAATAACATCAGTTACTCTCCGGAGAACATCAAAATCGGATCCAATTCCAACATCAAAAATTAAACTCTGTTTAAATTATTTGATGGATCTGAATGTGGAAAACAGCATCGCGTCAGTTTTGGGATTCACAAAAAGGCAGTTGGATTCCAATTCTGAATATGAGTCTTCATGTCGCCACCACGAAATATTATGTTGATGTAAGCTCGAGTATGCGCATCAAAACTGATGGGACGATCACGATCACGGGAGACTTGGATTTAAATTCCCACAAATTACTCAACATCTCTGATCCAACCACTCTTCTCCACGCCGCCACAAAAGGATATGTGAACACTCGAGTAGCGTACTCGAGCATCATTTACTCAGATTCATCATTTACCAATCTTGCTGAACCCACATCATCCTCAGACTCTGACACAAAAAATTATGTTGACACGCATGCGTCAACTTTAGTGGGAACTACGGACTTGGATTTGAATTCGCACAAGTTGATCAATGTGCTTGATCCTTCAAACTTGCAAGATGGAGCGACGAAAAGTTACGTGGATGTTTCGTCACAAAAATCCAACTTTTTAGGACTCGTTCCAAATTCAAGCTTTTCATCCTTAGGAAAAAAAGTCTTAAAATATCGCAGGAGGATTAACCAGCGCAAATACAGTTTTCACTTACTCTGACGCTCCTGGAGTTCCAAGAAGGTTATGGTTAGCCATGAATGGAACTGGAACAAACGTCCCTGGAAATGTTTATATCAGAGTATATGCAGATGGAGAGATTGGTGTGGGGAATTATTCAGAAACTACTGACGCTGTTGGACCGGAAAGTTCAGCTCATGCTTGTGACTTGCTCTTCTCCCCTCTCGGAGGACCGTTTTACGCCAACTCTTTGCAAGGAAGCAACGTTTTCAGCGCCACTTCGTTGAGAGGGTCCCTCACGCTCGGCATGCCGTTCAGGATCAGCTTGGAAATACAATTGTTCAACAAGAATGCTTCGGCAATCACCTACTGGATTCATTTCTTGATATCCACATTCACCACCATCCCACCTCTCCTGTCCTCCGTTAAATTGTACTCGAGGACGTTCAGGTATTTCAACACCACTTACGGAAACGAGTATGTGCTTCTCAACTCTGCAGGAAATGGAAATGGCGTTTTTCTAAAATACATCAGGGTGCATGTCATCGGCGCCTCTGGACACTGGTGGGAGTCCAGAGTGAGAATGTACGACGGAAATTTACCTCCTGGGAATGGCAGTGTGCTCAGCCCTTGGACACTATACAACACAAACAATTACACTTGCTTCCCTGGAATGACGGCGAAAGCAAGTGCATCTTCTCCTCGTCTGGACTGGAAGATTTTTACTTGTCCTCATGGAACGGATCAAACATAACCTCGTTCAACAACAAGTCGACTGGACTGCTGTACCAATTCGGTTATTCCATCGATTCTACCACCACCACCACGTTTCACAGAAGTTTTTCAGAAGCGGACTCAATGCCCAGCGTTTCCACCGGCAGAAGACTCGTCGTCACGCTCAACTTCGGCGACGCGCAAGTCTGACAATCCGGAAGGTTTATCTGCTCCTCGGACAGGTGTACTTTTACGCTTAAGACTCAGCGCTTTCAGCGCACGCTTGAACTTGAAAAAAAAGATTTTGACTTAAATAAATTCTTGTCACATTAAAAAATGAATTACACTTATTCCGTTGAAAAATTCGACAACGAAACAGGCAGAAAAGAAATTTACGTCTTCTTCACCCATAGATTCGATTGGAAATTGAAAGAAATATTAAAAAATATCCACGAAAAGAAAAAAGAAGATGCTGAATATCAAGTAAGAAAAAACCAAAGACTAAATAAACTAAGAGGCACACGATGATGAATTTTCATTACGACACCACACGTAACGAAAATATATGCTTACATTATGGTCGGAATAGAGTTTTGTCCCAGAACTCTCATTCCCTAGTAGTTGTTTCCACCTGTTCTGACATATAGATCACTTGATAAAGTGGTTTAAAAAGGATTATATAAATACCCTCTCAATTCTGTCCTGCCAAATTTGTTAATCATTTTTTATATGCGTCCAATTTTATTTTTTACCAAAGCGTTTTGATAACGTTTTGAAAGTCATTTCTTTCATCGATTTTTTTCAAGATGCAAATACGCAAGTGACCTTGTAAGACGTGTCTCCAAACTGAATTCTTTTGTTGTTGTAGTTGACTGGACTTTTCAAGTAATTGACGAACTCGACGAGAGGAGGTTGAGCGTAAGAGTAAAAGAGGTATATTTTGTCCCCGTCTTTGTACCAACATACCCAATGAAACCCGTTCGTCCTTGAGTCCCCCGTGTTAATAATTCCGCATTCTTTTTTCCTTTGCTTATTGGCAATTCGTCTCTGACAAAAACACCCCTAAAATTTTTCATGCTTTTTTTTTTGCTGCCTTTATCAATTCAAAGTTTGTAAGAGGCTCGTTCGGGAAGACAATTCCTTCGACATTGATCATTTTTAAATTCGTGTGAGAATTTAAAAATCACAAATGATTTTCCAGGATTTAAGGAATTTTAAAAAATTCAAAGAATTTTCCGGGGATCCTTTACATGTTTATATCATCATCAGATTCCACTTCTCTCAAATCCAAATCTGAAAGCATGATGCTTTAAAAAGATGGTGTAATTTTTGTGATTGCAACTTCGGGAAGTTTGACTTGGATGAATTCAATCTGCGCCCGATAAAAACGCCTTCAATTTTTTAAGAGGCGATGGTTAAGCACTTTTGTCGAATGTACTCCAGAGGATTTGTTTTGATTAGCATTTTATTTTCCTTAACAAACTTTGCCCCTTCGTCATTTGTTCTCTTTTTGTAAAACAAAGAATTGACTTCAATATTTTTTCACTTCTCTTTGTGAAAGATTTTCCGAAAAATAGGGGAGCGCTGTTAACTTTGTGTTTAAAAATGGACAAGTCTTCCGTGATTATTTTTTTTGTACTTCCTCCTTTTCTTAACAAAGGAGTCATTTTGATGACTTATTCGCGAAGAAATTTTGATATTTTTTCAAGCACTTCGAAAAACTTTTCTTCTTCTGCAGTCATGCCATTTTTTTCGTTAAAACCGAGAAAGGACATGGAGTATCCCGTCATTTCATTCGTTTCCAAACAATGGCTTTCAAACACACCCTGCGAGAACAAATAGGGAGTTCTTCAAATGACAGGACCTTTTACAGATTGGTAATTATAATACAATGGAATTTTTTGGTATTGAATTGGTTTTGTGGCAGCGTAAATTTCTCCAACTGATAATCTGCTTTCGTCAAAATTTTCAATGTTAATAAAATCCATATTTTATAAAGAAAAGAAAACTTTTTAGATCATTTTATGATCTGCGGAAAGTTCTTTAAAAAAATTTTTGATTTTTCCATAGATTCAAAATTCTTCATATATTTTTTCTACCATGTTACTTTTAAATTCTTCATATCTTCTATTTTGTTCTTTAACTTTATTTATTTTTTTGCGAGCATACTCAAATATATCATCTTTTATAATGCCGTTTTTTTCCTTCTTAATTAATCCACACTTTATTTTCAATTCAAAAGCCCCACTATCATGTTGACGAGTAATGGTGAAGTCCAAATTATTTTCAAAGCTATAAATTTTATAATGGTATGTTTCGCAACCGGGTGTATTTTTATATTCTTTTTCGTAATCATTGGTTTTGAGGTATTCTTCAATTAAAGGTTAAGTTAAAACCATCATCTTAACATGATTATTTTCCATTTCCTTTTTATATGAAAAGAAAATTATTTATATCATTTTTGCAAACGAATCAGATCTTCAATATTTGCCCACGAGTTGAATGAGTCTGGATATCCTAGCCATTTAACCAGTGATTTGTTCTTTTGTTTGCGAATGATTTTCTTAATTCTGAATGTCTTGATGAGTCTTTTGCATTTCCTGCTCGTAAAAAGTGCCTTGAATTTCTTCCCCATTGGTGTCGGTGATTTTATACGATCCGTGTGCTGAATTTTTGAAACGGTGAAAACCTCCTCAGTCCATCTCGGCGTGTACCTTTTTTCAAAACTGGACTTCTTTTTAGTAATCCTCACTTTATCGCCCATAAAGAATTTTGGTTCGGGTCTTTCAGTTTGCACCTTTCCTTACGGGCTCATCCAGACTTTATTCTTTTCATCGCTGGCTTCAACAGGAGTCATTTCGATGGAAGAGTGTTGTGTGTTGTAGTAGTTGCTCACCATTTCACTTAAAACGTCAATGCATTTTTTGGTGTTGTTTGCTGAAAAGTATTTGAACATTTTCTCTTTCATCGTTCTGTTCCATTGTTTGACAACGCAACTTTTTTCTTCCTTTTCAGTGGAGTATAATTGCACTCCATGCGCTTTCACATGCTGGTTGTAAATATCTTTTCCTTTGTCTACCCACATTTTGGAAAACCTTCTTTCTTCGAATATTTTACTTTAAGCCACAGCCACAAGACCGGTTTTACTTTTTAAGGGTACAATCCATCCGTACTTTGAAAACACATCAATCACCATGAGCAAGTATTTTACGCCGTTGTTGAGTTTTGAAAAAGATTGCAAATCGACTAAATTTGCAGCCCATATTTTAAAGATGTCGTTTACAATCACTTTTCTTCTTCTGAAATGATGAATCACTGGTTTGTGAAGTTCATCTGCAAGCTGATCCGTCCATTTCAGGTTCGTCGTGGGATTTTTTTTTTTTTTAATTCGAGACCAAATTTAGCTTTGGCGTTGATAATGGGAGTGATGATTTTTCTTTCGTTAATTTCTTTTTGAGTGGGATTTGGTATGGAGTTCATTTCTTCGATCATCATTTGATCTGCCAAGTTTCTGTTTTTTTGGTCGTTGAAATATTTTTAAGCGAGATCGTGATGGTAAGCGGCGTTGTCCACCCTGTCGACGAGTTTGCTCCATTCCTGGTACATGTCGGTGGAGGTAAGCCTTTTATCCAAATTTGTGCCAGGCCCTGCAAAGTTTGATTTTGCCGGAGAGTTTGTTAAGTGATTTAACCAAGTCTCCCCCTTTCGTCGACGAAACAAATTTGTTTTTGGTCGTTCTGCGAACATCGCAAGTTCCTTTGAGCATGCTTCTGTTGTTTATGCTTATACCATTTCTCAAGTGGATCGTCTCCGTTTTTCTTTTGCACTTAACGCAGTACATATTTTATTTTATAAAATTTAAAAATTTTTCCATAGAACTTTACTTTTAAAGTTTTAATATTATAAAAAAATGGAAGTGATTGATTTGTTATAGAATATTGATTAGAGGATTGCTGTTGAATTTGCTGTTGAGACCTAGATGGCTGGATTAAAACAACTTGCAGGTGTTAGGTAAGTCTCTTTTCCAGCCAGAGTACAAAATGCTGAAAAGTTCGTACGAGAAAAAACTGCCAAAGGAGATTATCCTCGAATTGTTCAACCTTTAAAATAAGATGGAAAAATTAAACGCGAGTCCTGAATGTGTCAGTGAGGAGATTTCAAAAAATTGGGGCGGAAAAACAGACATGGAGTGCAAGTTTTTTGAAACAGCCGACGACGTGCCTGAACCGGAAGATCTTGACGCCACGAAAAACAATCTGATGATCTTTGACGACTTGCAATTGACCAAGCAAAATAAGTGCGAAAAATATTACATCAAAGGAAGACATTCCACCGTCGATTGTTTCTATTTGGCTCAAAATTATTTCATGCTTCCGAGACAGACTATCAGAGAAAACGCCAATTTTATTAGCTTGTTTCCACAGGATTCAAAGAACATGGACCATATTTATCAAGACCATGTCGCTGTAAACATGAAAAAAGAAGAGTTTAAAAAGTTTTTCAAGCATTGCTGGTCTCAACCCCATTGATTTGCTGTGATTGATTTGTCGTCGAAATAGAAGTATGGAATATATCGAAGCGGATTAGACGATATTTATTTTCCAAGTGTATAAAAATATGTCTGGATTTTATTTCATTGTAAAGTCGAAAAAAGAGACACCAACAATAGGAAGCAGCGTGATCAGAACATACTTTGACACGCCAATCGAGTTGGATTTAAACAAAAAGTATGAAATGGCATTAGTGGGGTTGGAGACTTATCACACTTTCGCAAACATCAACTCTAAAAATAATGTTTTTAGGTACAGCTCAAACGGTGTTTCAAATAGTTACATCATTTACATTGAAGAAGGGGCTTATGAAATAAATGAGATTAACAATTATCTTCAAAATGAAATGAAAAAGCAAGTTGGAAATTTGTACAGAGCAGACAGAGTGGTTATTGGAACAAACGGTTCTATGTCGAGAAATACTTTGAAATTTGGAAAGCCAGGAGCGACGACGAGATATTGGGTGAATTTTAACGTGAATAACAGTTTAGCGTCACTTCTTGGATTTGATAAAAAGGAACATACATATGTGGAGAAAAAAAAAGATCCAGCAAATCCTGATAAAGTCACAAGGTACTTCGACTACTACGAGTCTGAAAATATTGTGAGGAGAGAAGAGTTGGGAGTCATCAGAGTGATAAATGTTAAAAAAATGAGCAATTATCAAAAGATTAGATTAAATATTTCACAGGGTCAAGCTGATAAAGTAAAAAGAGCGATTCAAGAAGAGAGCGACGTCAGTATAAGGCTCTCTCATCAAGATCTGGACGGAAATCATGTCCTGGCAGTGACAAAGTCTCAATTGAATAAAGTTAAAAAAGCGTACGGCAATTGCAAAGGTGTCACACTTAAACTGAGCAAAAAACAGTTGATGCACAACTCAAAAATAGAAGGAGGATTTATCGGAGCTCTTTTACCATTATTAGGAATGCTTGCAGCAAGAGCAGCTCCAGTGCTTGCAACAGGATTGTTGGAAGGAGTTGCTTTTTCTGCCGGTTCTGCGATGATTGATAAAATTACAGGAAGAGGCGTTCTTTATTTAAACAAGAATGAAAGAGGTATGAAATTGACTACAGCAGGGTCGGGTTTATTTTTAAGACCTTGGGTGAAAAAAACATCTGTAAATGGAGATGGATTGTTCGTAAGAATCAGAAAAGGATATGAATACGTTGGATCCGGTTTATTGCTAGGTCCAAATTCACCCTTTTCCAGCATTCCGTTTTTAAATTTAATTCTTTAAAATTATTTCCCAGGGACATTGATAAATTTTTTGAAAACATTCAAACGTTTTCAAAGAAAATACACTTTCACCATTCCAATTGCCCCGGTTGATGAAACCATCAGCGGCTTGTCCTTTTCAACAAACACGTCGATATGCTGATCGCTTGAAAAAGAAACGATTTTTAAAATTCGAAACAGCTCCTCTGACAGCTGCACGCAATAAACATACATTTTGTCTAACGAATCCACCTCTCCAAACTTAAAGCTTTCTGAAAAAATACCTTGAGTCTCCATTGAAAATATCAACATACCCCTCTCGCAACTCGCGCTAAACTCAGAACTCAGCTTAATCATCTTACACATGTCGCTGAATCTTGAAACTAAAATTCTCCTCTGAGACTCTAAACAAAAAGAATAATGATCAAACAAAATCACGTTTTAAACGCTCTCCGTCACCACTTTAATACTGTATTCAAACTTGTCTGAAGATATCACATCAATCATTAAAGTGCCCAGATCAACAATCGAAAGCGTCACCGTACTATCACTTTTCATCGTTTTAAACACCTTGCTAATATAACTCTCAATGCCGATATGCAAAGTCTCTTCAAAATCAAACACCTACTCGTCAAATTGATGTGCAAAAAGATCAACTTCAAACATGAGATTTATGGTGGTTTTTGTTTTGAGATGAATTCCCTCTTTATCAATGGTGAAACTCACCATTTTGATGTTATTGAACAAAAGCTCAAACAGTGCTTTCAATTCACCTGAGTGCTTTGTTTTGGCAATAATAAACATTTTTTTTAAAAAAAGAAAGAATTCATTTATATCGTTTAAGGAACGCATCATTGAAGACTTCATCCAGGTATTGAGTGATAAATGTTCAGAATGAGATTGATGATAGTTTAACTAGTAGTTTTTCTGAAAAAGTATATAATTTTGCAGTAGAAAAGCTAGTTAATGATAAATCTGTAGAGAAAAAAAATAGAGAAAAAATAAAAATTGCTCAAGAAAAGCAGTGCAAGTAACTCATAAAAAGAATTTCAAAAAAAGGTGTAAAGGCGTTCACATTTATAGTTAATGATCAAGTGATGAATTTAAATACAAGAAAGCATGATCGCAAAGGTGAGCCTTTATCAAAGCAGTGGTTGGGACCATATACTCTAACTGCTTTAATTGTGAAAGGTCAATCCACTTTAAAAAACTTTAAGGGTGAAATTTTAAACACAAAAGTAAACGTTTCTCAGCTTAAACCTTATTATCCATGTCAAGACAGAAACTAATATTCAACATCAAGAAGCAACTCATTTAGACTTGTCATTCAGTAGTTACCTAGAAACAAATGTAGTCAAAAAACGAGATCTAGTCAAACAATATTATCACAACATCTGTCAGATATCAAAGACATTGACCATATTCATTTCAATTTGCTCAAAAATAGCATTACAGTTAGTGTATCTGTGTTTAAGAGTATTCTGAATCAAAATATTTTAACAGATATTGAAATTAATGCTGCTGAAGCAATAATAAGAAATCAATTTCCTGCTATTCAAGGTATGCAAGACACTTTATTAGGAACTAATTTTATGTTCAGCAAACAGTCACAGGAGATGCTACAAATTTTGCATTACTGATTTCTTCACGGGCTATTGATTAGCACAAATGGTTGTTGTAATGGAGTTATTAAAATTTATGACTCAATGAAGAAGCAAATGCCAACTTTGCATGTACAAAACCAAATTTTTTCAGTTATATCATCTTCTAAAAATGAAGTTATGTGTCTATACCAACCATGTCAGCAACAAAATAGAGTAATTGACTATTTATTTGCAAATGCATTTGCAGTAGATATTTATATGGGAAAAAATATTGCATTCATTTTTTACAATCAATCCGCGATGCGCCAGTATTTGTACAATTGCTTTAAAGCAAAGACTTTTACATCATTTCCAAGATCATATTTGGAAAAGACAGTTCATAAATGTGAAGGTAGTTCTGCAATTTTTTTTGTTTGTTAATGTGGATTGTCCGATAATATGTAGATTGTCGTGTTGATTGTCCTGTAGGTTGTCTAATAATAGATAATAAGTTCAGTATAGATTAAAAAGGTTTTTTTAACCCCGTTTTCGGTGAACAAGTTTTTCTGAGGTTGCAATTAAAAAAATATTTTGTTTTGATCTTTGTCGGAACTTCGGCTTTCCAAGCATACCAAAAAACTCCAAGCACACCAAAGGCAGCTTCACCGAAGACGAGTATCTTTCTTTCACCAAATCGAAATAAACCGACGCTTCCAAATTCGTTTTCTTGTCGTTCGAATAAGGTTTGAATTTCGCCGCTTTAAAATCTCCATTCATAAGCGTTGTGAAATTGTCGTCATACTTTTTCAAAACTCAATCCGTTTAATGGCAAACTCGCCGCATCTCCCTTCATCGATATTCCTTGTTGGAAATATTCCGTGATTTGAGGCAATCAAATCGGAAATATGCTTTTATACGTTTGAAACCAAGGATTTTTTAAAAAGTCAAATAAAGTATCATTTCGAACCGACACTTCTAAATAAGAATAATGGTTACGATTCGTGACTCCATTATTTTTCAATCTTAAGCTCGACATCCCAAACAATATTTTTTTTCCGGATAGAGTTAATGTTGGCAGTCTCGCAAAATACTTTCATTTCATTTTTTTTTTTTGATTTGTGAATTGTCTACACCGTACGATCTTCCTAATTGTCAATTATACGTACGATCGACAAACACTCGTTCGGTCTTCCGGGCTTGTGCCATTTGCTTAAAAAATTGTGTCCGTAATCGCTCCAATACTACATATTGTCCAAATGTTTCTTTGTGTCAAACTTGTAATAACATTTCAAACTCAACCCTTGCGATGAACGATTAACAACTCCGTCAAAAAAACTCGCAAAACATGTCGGAGCGAACAATGACCCGCATTCGAAACGCGAGCGGTGATTGCAATTTCTCTCACATCGCCGCTTTTTTGGATTTGTCTTGGGGTTCGATGCGAATAGAAAACAAATCGGAAAACTTTCTTCGGTCAGGATTGATCATGTCTAAAACGATATCTTCTTTTAAATTGCTGTCGTGCTCCACAAAAAAGAAAAAAGGTAAGCTGTGAAATTCGATAGGGTTTCTAAAAACGTATTTCCCGTTTTTAGATTTTTCATAACCTTGTCTGGCAAATCTGTGCAAATTGTCGTAAGTACTAATGTTCGGATTGTATTGAAAATCGTGATATTACTGAAAAGGAAACGCTTTATACACTACCACTCGCAAATGAGTCGGAAAGAAAGCAAAATTCATCACACTCTTCACCGTCTCAATCACCGAGCTAGGCAACGGATTCGTCAACGGAAAATAAAACTGATTCGAGGAATTAAACTGCTTCGCTTCGATTTTATCTGTTTACGGCTCGCTCGCTTCTCAACCGTCTGGAATCTGATCATGCCAAAAAAAATTGTTTTACCTCAATCCTCGTATTTGAAAAACAATTATTGCTTTGCTCGCTTTTCTATCCATTTCCAGCTCGCAAAAGTTTTTTTCTTTGGCACTTCATTGGCACTTCGTTTTTCAAAGACTCGCAGAAATCCCACTGCAAAAAGCACTATTCCAAAAGCGAAACGGCAAATACCAATTGTTTTTGATTTGACTCCGCAAATCTTTCAACTTGAGTTATTTCATTCCGCTGTTCAAAAAGGTTCTTTTCAAAAATAAGTTATTCTCATTTGTCCTTTTCAACTATTCGTTGTTCATCAACTTCACAATGCTATGATATATGTTCGGTCTATTGCGAATGTTCTTTCTAAAGTCAAACACTTTCATGTTCGTTCATACATGAAATGCAAACTCCTTTTCTGTGATCAAATCTAAAGTCACAGCTTCATCGTTCATGCCGGGGTAAGAAAAAAACTAAAAAACATTGTTCTTGTAATAATCGGTCACCATTTGAATCTAGGGATCATTTTTTTTCGGTCTTATTCTTTCTTCATCTGTGACAAGTTGGTCGGAATCGACATGGACCGCAAGTGAATGATGGAATCTTTTTTCAAAATGTATCTCCCAAGGCCTTTTCTGAAATCTACAAAAGGTAAGAAAAGTTTATTCATCACGTTAAAATGATATTTCTTTGAAGGAGGATCACCACGAATCTCCAAATAGTAAAAATGAGTCGGTTCGTAAAACGAATCTTCCAAAACCTCTTCCCATAACATTTTTTTTAAGTTTTTTTTATTTTCAAAATTTTTCTAAATTATATTTTATAAATAAAGGTATACTAACCATTCCCATTGAAATATTACACACTACTCTTAGCATATATTTTAATCGTTTCCTTTTTTTCAGCAAAATAAATAACAATAACAAATAATGAACGAAGATCTAAAGAAAAAGTACAAGGAAAAAATATTCGTCTTTGCGGAAAGATGCAAAATAAGACAGCAACGCAAATTAAATCGACAAAGGTTCAAATCAAAAATGGACAATATGTACCTCAAGCATATTGATAAACAACGAAAATACATTTCCGAGCGATGCCAAAGTTTCATACAAGCTAGGCCGAGGAAGAATTAAAAACGTTTCAATAAAAGAAACCAAAAGAAGAACAAGAAAGAAAAAATTAAAGCGATGAAAAGAGGAAAAAAGGAAACAAAAGACAGAGAAACTGGTATCGAACCAAAAAGATAATTGTGCATTTGAAAACGAATGTCTTGTCAAAAACAATTTTTTTAAAACTCACGCAAATTAAAAACGGACATTTGGTTAAAAAAAAAACTTTTTCTTTCACAACCGTCTCTTTTTTCGTCTCAACCCCGTCCTCTTACATATTTACACAAGCTGAATTCTAATAAGTAAGTTTCCTTTTGTTTACTTTTCTCTACAATCTGATTGAATGTTTTTGTATGTTCTGCAAAATACACGCTTTTATTTACTTAAGGGCCATCGATTTAAGAAAGGTTGTAAATACAGCTGCACAGTTTTCACTTCATACTGGCGAAGGGGAAGCTAGAGTCAGACGTGGAAGCCTAACTTGGATAAAAAACTTTTAATATGGCGTCGAAGAAAACGTAAGTCTGCTTTTCGTTTATTTTTTCACCCATTTCCAAAATGCGTGGTTTCGTTCATTTTGGGACTGAAAACTAGTTTTTATTTTCTGTTTTTCTTGTTTTTTTCCACTGCTTTTTACTGTTTTTACACGCTTGTTTTTTCTTTCAAAAGAGACTGCCTCTGATAGTTTCTTCATTTTAACCTTTTTCCTTTTTTCGAAAGGTTGTTTTTTTTCGCCCCACAATCGATGAAAAACGACCTTTTTGACTGCATAAAGAAAACAATCCTTTGATTAATTAGAAATAATAGGAACTTACTTTGCGAAATTATGCCCCCTGGACATGTTAAATGGTGCATATCACTTGTACAGAACGTGAGGTCACGGGATTTAAACGGGAATTGAATTTAGCTTAAATCTAAAAAAAAAAAAGGCAGTTGCGTCTATAAGTATACGGGTAAGTACGTTAACGATACTCTTTCCCTTTCAGCTCCAATCGAAAATATATATACAGGGTGACCACAAAGTATCCGCACAGATAAAGAGCTTAATAAAAAGCATGTAGAAAGTATTTGGAACACAAATTTTATTTTAAAACATTTATTGAACTATAACAATTATGATTCAAAGATTGAATTCGAATTTTCCTCCATCAGCAAAATAACAGGCCTGTAGGCGTCTCGGGAATGCTTCGACGGTGGCGAGCAAGTAGGCAGGGTCCAGAGAATCCCAAGCTTTCAGTAGTGATTTTTTTAAACTTTCAATATTTTTATGCGGCTTTTGGCATGCCTTTCCTTCTAGGACGCTCCAGACTGAGAAATCCATCGGGTTAAGATCGGGGCTCGATGGCGGCCATTGAGAAAAGTTGATAAAATCAGGAAAAGTTGCCGCACAAAAATCCTGAACTGTCTTCTTTTTATGGGCTGGAGCTC